>NC_054382.1:37456633-37579133 GCF_017654675.1 Xenopus laevis | reverse complement strand
TTATGTATCCTTTTTATAATATCATTTCATATGTCAAATGTTTTTTGGATATTTTTGCACACAGTTGCACTGTATGTGTGTTTATTAATATATTATAAATATATAGCATTTATTCTAATACGCAGGTGGTACATTTTAAGTAAGGAATGAAGCTGTTGGTGCACTTGAATAAAACCCTGGACTGTAGAAGGCCCTCTGATTAACTTTTGGGATGTTGTGGTTTGCACCTCATGCTTGTGTAATGTAATCCTTGTAGTACAATGCTCCCTCATAATAGGATGTTGGTCACATTTGCATTGGTGTTGCATTACATCAGCATCAGGTTTTAATATGTGTGTTTCAGATGGCACAAAATATCAAAAATATAATTCTTACAGCAGACAGCATTGCCCCCTTCTCCTGTGGTATATAACAGGTCACACTTTATAGTATTGCATCTTTTTGAAATTTGATAAGAGCTCCTTGCTAAATGCTTGAGTGCACTTTCTTCTCTCTTCCTTTTTTTTTGTTCTCCCAATGATCCAATTATAGAAGTATCTCTTTCCGCAGAGTGTTCCAAGCAGAAACAAAAGCTGGGTTTAACACCTTGCTAGGAAACATGTCCTGTGGTAGGAAAGGTAATAGAGAAAGACTATGAATTAGACTGACATTTGCTTACCAACTGCTGAACTTTTCTGCCCCAAGTTTTGTATTATCTTACAGTGCTCAGGTTGGCAAAACATTTCTGAAATCCTATTTTTATCAGGGCTACCACAGCACCTTGTAGAGAATATTGGCAAGTGCTTTGGATTAATTACTTTGTGTTTTAATGTTAATGAGGACCTCATATATATGTCTATGCGTCTGTTTACACAACTTAAATCTTTAATCATTTGCATTGCTGCTACAAAAGACAAATAACACATCATAGATTTATAAATACTTGTGTTTGTTGTTTTCTTTTTTTTTTTTTTCTTAATCATGCCAGGTGATCCTTAGAGGCGGGACTGAGCATGGATCATTCGAACGAGACAACTCAGGGGATAGAACATTCAGAAATGTCTAACAATGTAAACGATCCAAAGGGTCCACCAGCCAAAATAGCCCGCCTTGAGCAGAATGGCAGTCCTCTAGGAGGAAGACTTGGAAGCACAGGTGGAAAAATGCAAGGAGTGCCACTAAGACATCCTTCACCACTGTTAAGGACAAATATTCGGAAAGGTAATTTTCTTCTAATGCATCATATCACATCCTCAGGTTATAGGGGATTCAGATTTCTTTCCAATGATGAGCATAGGCTCTTAAGTCATCTTCATTACTGCCATTTCCAACAATCTATAAAACACTGGTATCATTTTCCTGTATGGTACAAACAGATACGTTTGTGGAATTCTTATTTTTGATTAATTTTCACAACTGGCTAACTATTTTATCAGCAAAATATGATGATTATAAATGTTATACCTGAACTGCATTTATTTGGATTTTATTTCTTGGCTGAGCATAGAAGCATAGAAGAAGGTGTTTTTATTTGTTTGTTTTTTTATAGTTTTGTGTTATTTCTGTTAAAGAGGTTCTTACAGTTACATACTTGGTTTATTTTTCAGCACCTATAATAAATCCTCACCGCCTAAATCCTGACCTACAATAGAAAAGAAAGTGTTTCCATGACAGTTTTATTAGATTTCTAGACAATCACACTTGGATGGGAATGGCCCTGGTAGAGAAGTTTCACTCCCCTGGTTTGGAATGCAGTGAGCATTATTTCCAGACAACTGATAATTTCAAGTACAAAGTTGAAGGCAGTGGAATTTCATTGTATTCAATGTGTAACATTTATCATACAATCATTCATTTTGCATTCACTTTTGCGAAAACAAAGCTTGTATTGATCCTAAAATGAACAGACACAGCACTTGGTATTGTTGGATCTTTATGTATTAAAATGGAAAAGCAGCACTTCAGCAAATTCTTTGGCCTCTGTTCACGATTACCCTATTTATTGATTGTTTGCCAAGAATGTATGCATCTTAAGAAAACAGGGGGGTAGGAGCATTAAAAATATAATTTATTATGCCTTTGCAAACCAAGTGCATTAATATTGTACAGAGAAGCGGAACAGAAGGACTTTCTGACGCCTGCAAATATATAAGTTCTATAAATTCCTAAATAGGGCATTTCAGCTGTCTCTGGTATTATGTGATATTTGCACAGCAAACTTTAATGCCAGGACCGTTTTAGACAAGGATTCTACAGACTGCGGCTGTGTCTTATGGCAGACGTGTTGTTTACATAGACTCATAAACCTCCAGCTCGTGCCCTAACATTGCCTTCAGGTTACAATCATGTTGTATTTTTAGCTGTAAGCGCTGACCAGTTCTCTCCCCTCTTAATGCTCTTGGCCAGTTATAAAGTTGCTGCTGTCAGTGGGCTGGCCAAGTATTAGGACAGTAGAGATCAGCAAGCTGAGAGTACTGCTGTATAATCACTGAAGTAGCACAACACGTGCCTCACTAAGATGCTCAGATGCACTCCTAGCTTTGTCTTCTCTTTTGTTGGCTTCTAATGCGTTTGGCGCATCACCTTTTGTAAGTATTGACACAAGAATCAAGACGAGCTCGTCGTGACATCTCAAGTCTTATAAAATTGGCTAATTAAATTGCGTACAGTAAGTAATTATTTTGACGGGAAGAGGATATGACATTTTTTTCCACTTGTACAATGTCACCGGGGCTAATTTCAAGCACTTGATTCTGTTGTGATGGGGTGACTTGCCTACGGTTAGAAGGAAAGCCCATACACTTTCATCAGTCACTTCAAAGACCGAAAACTGCTGCTACTTGATAGTGAAATCGATGCATTCTTCTTGAATGACTAGAGATCACACTCTATGAAACAAATCCACGCTGCATTTCTCTTCTGCATGTAGGTGTCTGCTTAGATATTTTGGATTTGGCAAAATCCATTTTATCGGTTTGTCAAGCCCTCGTTTTTAGCGGTACTGCTGTATTTCGTTATATTCACTTTTGAAAATACATAACATTTCATGGAAATATATTGCATGTGTGCATTTTATATCTTCATTCATGAATGGCTGTATCTGCAGGAACACTGCTGTTCAGTAGCCAGAGGGTGAACATTAGCAATTGATGGGATGATATCCCCCTCCAAAAAAATGTACCGCTGAACATAATATTGGCTTAGAAAAAGTAGCTTTATCAGTAACTATTTTTTTTTTACTACTGTAAAGGAGTCAGGGGTCAGTGCATTATTTAGTAATGACGAGAATCACTTTGACCCTAAGATGATAACTTCCTACAGAAAAGAATAAGTTGGGCCCAGTGTGCATTACCTTGCATTTTAAAAAGGATAAGTAAAAAAAGAGACTGGATTTATTTTCAGACATTTTTCACCTGCAGTATAAGTATTGTTTTATTCCAAAATATATATTTTTTTCTGTCTATTTGCATCATTTTCTATGATCTATGTTTTGGGGATCAGAAAAAATTAAATACTTGTTCCTGCTTCACCTTTTTTTGCTTCAATGCAGATTTTAGCTATTCTTTTTGTGGTATATTTCACTCTCTTGTCATCCCCCTGAATCCCAAGTTTCCCTTTAGTGATATTATT
The DNA here is from genome assembly GCF_017654675.1 of Xenopus laevis. Taxonomy (NCBI): domain Eukaryota; kingdom Metazoa; phylum Chordata; class Amphibia; order Anura; family Pipidae; genus Xenopus; species Xenopus laevis. The sequence goes on along the minus strand of NC_054382.1, from coordinate 37,575,524 downwards.
TTTTTTTTCTTACTATAGGTAATATGCTTCCAGTGTTCTGTGTTGTAGAACATTATGAGAACTTCATTGAATATGACTGTAAAGAAGAACATGCTGAATTTGTATTGGTCAGGAAGGACATGCTTTTTAACCAACTGATTGAGATGGCTCTACTATCTCTTGGATATTCTCACAGTGCAGCCGCCCAGGCCAAAGGTATGTAGTATATTAAATGACCTGTGAATTTTTTTTTTTTTTTTTTTGGAGATTTTAGTAAATATCTTGAATATCTGGCTTTTTGCCAGCCACACTGTAGCTAAGGTGGCTAGTTGGGGCCTTCTAAATGTTAGCACTGGATCATTAGCTTGTCTATTGACCTTAATAATATGCTTCACTGACAATCCAGGATGAAATGCTGAGCATGTCTGGGCAGATGGAATGCTGAGAGTGAATTTGCATTTATGACTGAATACTTGGACGCATTTAGTTTTCGGTTCACATATTAGATGATTGTATATGCACTTTTATCAGTCTTCAAGAGCACGAGGATCAGCAATAAATAACTCTTAATTAGAAAGTACAACAATGTTCTTAATTTTACCTGTTTACTGAATGGTAATTCAGATGTATTAAGTATGGGAATGTTTACAGTAAATTATGCTTTGTGTGGGAAGTGTAAATAGAGTGGATTATGGGGTTTAGGGGGGGGGGGTTGTATAAAGCATTTAGTAAGTACTGGGGTAGTGAAGTGCTTGCCATATAATGTTGACTACAACTCCCAGCTCTGTGGAGAGGGTGTTCAACAGCATCTGCTCTATATCCATAAAGATTATGTATAATATTTGTTTTCTGTGAGATTGTATGTTAAACTAGCAAACTCTGATTTCCTTTGGGATTAATAAAGTTTTTTTATCTCTCTATCTAAATGTGAAACACTGCCCCCCCCTACTTCTATGTGTTTTAATTTTCCATTTTCTGGAACAGGGCTTATCCAAGTTGGCAAGTGGAATCCAGTTCCCCTCTCCTGTGTGACAGATGCCCCTGATGCCACAGTAGCAGACATGCTGCAAGATGTTTTCCATGTGGTCACACTGAAAATACAGCTACACAGGTGAGTCAGAACTCTACTACAAGGGAGCTACATTGTTGTCTACAGCAGATTTCATTTTTCTGCATTTCCTTCTTAATTTTTTAACAATTTGATGAGACAATTTATTAAAGAGATACGGACACCAGAAATTAACCTTTTTTTTTATTTATTTTTATTTTACATATATCATACTATTGGCTTTGAAAGCAACTTATTACTTTACCATAAAGTATTTGCACAATGCTTTTACATTACTTGTCTGATGCCTCATGTTCCTGTATGAGGAGGGTGCCATATTTGTGCAGCAGTAGTCCGTTAGCATTAGAAACTTAACTGATAGGCTGAGATGGGACAGTCAGGTTGGCAAAACAATTGCTTGCAAAAAACGATCAACATGATTATGGGTACATTTCAATGTACATTCATATTTTAGAGTCTGTATCACTTTAAGTTTAAGGCCACATGTGCGATATTATTCATGCTTGTGGTTAAAGGCTTTATCTACAGCACTGGCCACACATTGAGCACTTTCTTTTTGTTCTGCATATACATTTTTCTTGCTTTAGATAATGAGCTGTATTTAGCCAATTAATTGCATATACAGTACATGCATTACAAATGGGTACTTTACATAAAATGTACTTAACTGAAAAATATTTTTGCATATCCCACACCACACCATCTGGGTACATTCTGTAGAAGAATGACTTCACCATTTGTAATGTAATCTTGGATGTTAAAATCTTTAGTTTTATTATTTTATAATGCCAATCTGAAAGAAGAAAAAAATCTTAGAAAAAGAAGTGGGAAAAAAATAAAAAAACAACTAAACATAAGCCTGCTACTCATGATCAGATGTGAGGAAGCATTGCACCTTAAATTGTTTTATCAAGCGCATCAGAGCAGGAAGGTAGAAGTAACATGAAAAAAATAGTCGCCACATGCAGCTGATGTATAATTCATGCATCAATACAGCAGATGTGTTGTATAAAGTAATTAACTAATCGGAACAATCAGGAGACCGAGAGCAATCTCCAGATGCATCTGCTTGATGCACAAAATGAAATCTGTCTGTCTTGAAGGAATGTTCTGCAGAGGGATCCAATCTTGTAATAATCCCTTTTCTAATCTGTCTCTAATAGTTGTCCTAAACTAGAAGACTTGCCTCCCGAGCAGTGGTCCCACATAACAGTCAGAAATGCTCTAAAGGACTTACTGAAAGATATGAACCAGAGTTCGCTGGCTAAGGAATGTCCCCTTTCACAGGTATTACACTTTGCACAAAAATGAAAACTAACATTGATGCATTGTTAACAGTCTCCAAACACGACGTGATCTCGGCAGCATTGCTCTGGGCACCTCTAGAAATTTTAATTAACTGTGTACAATGACTTAACACAAAATGACCTCAGGTCCTGCAGGATATGCCCACTTGTTTTTAGGTCTGTAAAGCATTTGTATTGAAGTCTAAATGTTTATAATTCTGCCCATAAATATTGTACAATGTATATTGGGCAGTCCATGTTAGTATGAACGCTTACACTCAAGCAATGAATTATGCATGCAGCAAAAAAAAAAAAAAGGTGAGAAAAAGATTCCCCTTGGGAGTCAGAATAATTACATGCAACACAATTAGAATCCTGTCATATAATCTAATTAAAATATTCTAGTAATAAAATTAAACCATTGAAGTCTGGTCTTTAAATACTGATCCTGAATGACGGGGAGGAGGTTTTGATCAGGCTTAGAGTTCTCTTAGTACAAGGCTTCTGAGCACTTTTGTCACAATCGATGCTTTAGGTTGTATTTCATATGTCTTCTTTTTAATGAAATGAGTTCTCTTTAATCAACCAATAATTTCTTCTTTTTCTTTTTTAAATTTGTTAGCCCTGCTTAGTATACCATGCTCAATTGGTTGTTACTCAGGACATAACCTTTATTTCACATATGTATGTGCTGTAGAGGAAGTAGGTTTAGCCTGACACATTACAGTAAAATAAGTATTATTGACGAAATCTGTATCATACTTTATCTTAGTGTCTTTTTGTTTGTAATAATAATGAAAACAATTATATAATGCAGCTTTTATCATTTAAAATCTTTATTGTGAAGAATGGCATTTAGTTGCAATAGAAACCGCAAAAGATTTTCATTTTTTTGTAACGATATCAGCTTGGCTGGCAGCCTCTTCAAGTTTAATGTTTGTATATTATTGATATCCATTTTTTACTAGTATTTATTAGTATCACAGTATCTGATAATTATGCAATGCAAGATTTATCAAGGGTCGAATTGAAAATTCGAATTTAATTTTTATGCTCAAAAGTGTTAATTTAGACTTGGGAGTTATCGAAAATTCAAATTAGATTTTCGAGATTTATCATATTCTGACCCTTTAAGGATTCAAATTTGACTATTCGACACCTAAAACCTGCAAATTACTGCTAAGTCAATGGGAGAGGTGCAGGGATCAATTTGGATATGTTTGCAGCCTTCCTGACATTCGAGTTTTTTCGGAGAACAAAATTCGAATCAAGTATGATTGAATTTGAATTTTCTGGTTGTTTAAATTAGTCCGAGTTTAAAAAATGTGATTTTATCAATAAATTAGACTTTCGAATTTATGGTAGTTTTAAAAAACTCACATGAATTTGAAATTTGACCCTTGATAAATGTGCCTCCCCATGTCATGCCAGTAAGCTGGATATTTGTATATATTACACACTCATATATCCTTTATTTTGGTATGGCTCTCGCCTGCCTTCTGTCTTGTGGCTTCTGTTCAATAATTGTTGGATTGCAAACAATCAAAATTCCATTCAATGCTTGCAAACCATTCAAGTTTTATGTTTACAGAGTTGCCACATTTGTATTTGCTGAACAGGCTTGTTCATCTGGCTTATGGAAGCCACAGATAGGATTTGTTCCATATTTTTTTTTTTTTGCAGCGTAAGCAAAAAAAATACCTGGATTTTGTTCCTGGCTCTGCAAGTGTAGATCATACTAATTGTGCACAGGTAAAATTAAGTTTGTTTACCAATTTAATACAGAGCAGACAAACCCATTTATTATTATTATTAATGCTACTCTAGTCTAGTCTAGTCTCTCTAACTGGATTTGCAGTACTTGTACAGTATTAAAATGGTGGACGCTGCAAAACCAATATGCTTTGAATATGCTTCCATTGATATTGTTCATAATTAGAGCTTGCTTTTGATCATATTGCTTAGGTGTACATGTAAAAGAATCAGGGTTGTGTCCTATTTTCTTAAAAAGTGGCAAAAGCAATATGTTTGACGTTCTGTCTCAAGGGACCCTAACTGGAAAAAAAATAGTCCTTAAGCGATATTAGGCTTTTTAAACACAATACCTGTATATGGCTGATGTTTAAAAGTACCCAAACGGTTAGTTTTTAATTAACTTCAAATTGATTTGGACTCCTAGAATGCATTACTGTTAGGCTAGCCTATAGGAGCAAATAGACTAACCGGTGAAAATTTGCCAGCGCTGGCTTCGCGCACACTTCGCCAGGCGTAAATTCGCCTGGACAACGCTAATTCACGAAAATCCGAAGTTGCACACAGGGTACGGAACGCTGGCTAAATTATTCCAGCGAAATTACGCTCAGCAGATCGAAATTACGCTAGCATTGTCTAATTAGCATACGGTGTGCAGTTAAAGTACATCTGCAGCAAATACATTACACTACACAAGGCCAGGGAACCTTAATGAAATTATATAAAGTTGTTATAATGCCCTACACATGTGCCCACAGTATAGTTTAGGTGCCATATGTTGGCAAATGTAGGGGGGAAGGAGGGTACGCCAAAAAAAATTTATGATCTTTTTCAGTCTATCACCCTTTAAATAGGAAAAAAAACAGCGTTTTTTGGAAAAAAATTCTGGGAAAAATTTTCAACTTTTTTTTGAGGAACTTCTATCTACTCTATAGCACTTCGCCTGGTCTGAGGTGGCGAAGGCAAGTCTAGTGAAAAAGGTAACGGTCAGTAAAATCAAAAACGTAGTGAATTTGCGAAGTAACTCTTTCGCCTGACCGAAAATTCGCCTGTCGTCAGAGTGCGAAGCTCCTTGGCGAAATTACGCCAGCTACCGTTGGTGAAGTCGGTGAAGTGTCGAAATGACGTCACACTGGCGAATTTTCGCCACCATTAACCACTTCGCCCTTTAGTAAATTTAGATTCTTATAAGTTAAGCAAAATAGTTATGATGTGTTCCTGAATGTCTGAACTAGACTAGTGACTACTCTAGTACAACTAGTACAACTTTTGTCATTGATCACTTTACTGTATGGTCTTTTGGTAGATATTTCTGGTGTACATGGCTTGTGTAGGAGTTTGATATTTGCAGTTCAGGTAATCATTATCAGGTTGCCATTGCAACTTTCCTAGGCAAGAAATTGAGAAATGGTCCAAAAAGGTTCTATATTAATTTGATGTACATGTATGGGACATGTAATCCACGATGCACGGCCCTGGGGTATTCTGGATAACGGATCTTTACATAATTTGAATCTTAATACCTTTGTCTACTAGAAAATCATGTAAATATAAAATAAATATGTGGATTCTGTTTCCATTAATGATTAATTATATCTTAAATTTATAAAAGGCAATCTTTATTACAAATTCATTAGCCATAAAAATTACCAGCCAGGCACCAATATCACCTGTACAAAAAAAAAAGTCATCATGTACAGTAAATATAAAATAATCCCAATAGTCTGGTTTTGCTTCCAATAAGGATTAATTATATCGTAGTTTAGATCAAGTACAATGAACTGTTTTATTATTACAGAGAAAAGGGAAATCATTTTTACAAATTTGGATTGTATGGATAAAATGGAGTCTATGGGAGATGGCCTTTCTGTAATTCGTAGCTTTCTGGATAGTGGGTTTCCGGATAAGGGATCCCATACCTGTACAGTATATATGCTTCACTTTTTATTCTGCCTCATATTTTAGGTTTTTTACACAAGGACTTGCTAGTACTTGGCATGAACAGTAAACCAAGATATCTCAGAAAAAAAGCATAGTATGTTTGGGACCTGGGGTTTTCCAGATAACAGATATTTCCATAATTTAGGTCTTCGTGCCTTAAGTCTACTAGAAATTCATTTAAACATTAAATACACCCAATAGTCTGGTTCTGCTTCCAATAAGGATTAATTATATCTTAGTTGGGATCAAGTACAAGCTACTGTTTTATTATTACAGAGAAAAAGGAAATTATTTTCAAAAATTTGGATTATTTGGATAAAATGAAGTCTATTGGAGACAGCCATTCCGTAATTCGGAGCTTTCTGTATATCGGATTTCTGGATAAGTGATCCTATACCTGTATTACAAAATTATATTTACTTCCTCCCTCATTTTCTTTTTAAATCTTTTGATCAGCTTTTCTAATGTTCACACCATGCATATACCAAAGCCCCTAATGTGCTTTTTTTTTTAATTAAACAAGGGACTTCTTATTATACAAAGCGGTTGCCATTTTTTTAGAACAAATTTGTGTCTCTGAATAAAATATAAATTTACCTGGCAAGTAACCTGTATCCACTTTTTTTTCAATATTTAGATTTCACTTTTTTGTTATTGCTTTAAAATGGGTTTAATTGTTTTTCCTCTGGTTTTGCATCCACAGTGTACACTTGAACTTTTTTCAGACAGATGCTTAGTGCTTCATCTGTGGGTAATAATCCTTTGTCTCTATCTGTTCACATACTAATCTATATGTTCACTAGACAATACATTAGTATGATATTTCTTTTAACTGGAAAGCTGTAATGGAAGGAAAATTGCAGCACATCCTATAAAACAATAGGTTGATGAAATATTGCAGCACTCCAGGTTATGACAGTAGCGGTAATGTTCAGGATAAAACTTTCCTATTATTTAGTTAATTAAAATGAAAATTTGACTGACTACAGTTTGGATCCAAATGATTTTTCCATACTGGCAGTCATAAGAAGTGCTTAAATATTTAATCAGAACACCACGTGTTGCACTGTATGGTATACCTATGTGTTCAGGTGTACAAAAGAAGCCAACGTTTTAGCCTTGCGATCCACACTAAGAGGACAAATAGGCAATTATTCAAACACTAGGGGCTCACTTACGGTAATATAAAGTCTTCATAAACAAAGGCCTTCTTTGCAGAAAACATGCATACTTGGCCAAGATTGAAGCACTCCTTTTAGTCACCAAGTGATAAATCTTTGCTACTGCGGGCAACTAATCTCCCACTGGCAAGAATGTGAATCGCCGGTGGGATGGCATAATCTTTGCTTCAGTTTTCCAAAGTTGCCTCACAAGGAAACTTCGGACGATTTTGGAAAACATAGCGATGAGCATGCCATCCCACTGGCGATGAGCATTCTTGGCGGTGGTAAGGAATTTCGGGGAGATTAGTCACCCGCAGTAGCGAAGATTTATTCTAGATCACTTGCCGACTAATATCTCTGTATGCCACCACCCTTTGTCACTAAACTCTTTGCATATTATTTGCAACAGTCAACATTTCAATCTTGTTCCTTAATATTTACGACCATACTAAAGACCATATAAAGGTGGCCATACACGGGCCGATAAAAGCTGCAGACAGACCGTGTCGGCAGCTTATTGGCCCGTGTATGGGGCCCCCCCGACGGGCTTCACCGATTGAGATCTGGACATCTATTCGTTGATGCGGTCCCGCAATCCGACCGCCCGTTAGGCATCGTTAGGATCCGATCGTTGGGCCCACGATCGGATCAGCCCGACATTGCCCACCTCAAGGTGGGCATATCGGAGGGAGATCCGCTCGTTTGGCGGCATCGCCAAACGAGCGGGTTTCTCCATGTATGGCCACCTTAAGAGTTTCAATACATTCACTGCCAAGATTTTAACTTTTAACCTTTTAATACCTGCAGAAAAACATCATAGTGCAAGCACGGTAGATTTTACTTATCTGTTTATCTATTTGATCTGTGTTGAAGTTTTGTTTATAAGATGGCATGCTTCATAGATCAAAGAGCTGACAGATGGAATGGAAGGGGTTAATATGATAATTTCTGGAAGACAGAAATTAAGTTCCCTTTATATGACGTGACAGTACAGCTGTTTGAAGCACATTCATAGAATTATTATTGTTAAGGAGAAAAAGGAAATATTTTTTTAAAAATTTGGATTATTCCATTACGGGAGACTGCCTTTCCGTAATTTGGAGCTTTCTGGATAACGGGTTAACGGGTTTCCGGATAACGGATCCCTTACCTGTACTATATATATCATGTATTAGTTATACTACTGCCATTTATATAGATCTTTAAACTATTGCCAACAGAAAGTTTGTATTACATAAAAAGCTAGATGATGTGCTAAACTATATATTTGCCTCCCTATACCATTAACCTGGATTCACTTGATTTTTACCACATCTTCCTCCTTGAGCATATTTTTTTACTCCCCACTTCATAAAAATTACCTCTCTTTTCAAGTCAGTTAAAATATTGCTGGTTGCTAAGCCTTACTTAAATTAATTAAAGTAACATGAGGGAATAATGAAGGCTCACAAAAGCAAAGTGGTGCAGATTCCATATTTTTTTATAAAGCTGGCAATGGATGTTAAGATTTTTAAAAGATCTTTTCGTTATTGTAAGACCAGTGCAGAGTTTTTTTTGCATCTTTCTCATGGGACCTAAAGCAAGAAAGTGAATCTGCTTTTCAACCCAAAAAATAGTTTAATAACAGCGACATATCTCACTTTAATTTCTACTTTCTACTGTAGGAAAACTTTTGCTATAACTAAACAGAAACATGGAGATCCAGCCTAAACAGCTTGGGTACCTGTTTTTGGATCCCAACCCATAGGTAAGGATTCCATGTATTAGAGAATATAAACAAAGGTCGTTTAAATATGTAAGGATGCCCCAATTAGAAAAGAGTGCAAAAGAGGTGTTGTGAGAGAAATGTTTAAATAACCAAATTCTAAAGAGAGTTGTGTGTTTGGAAGCAAATAATGGCTTTATCCAAGAGACACACAAATAGGTCATAGAAAGGAAAATTAAAGAGTATCCAAAAAAACACATGGATGGATAAATCTATTGAATAATATATATGCAATGGAAAATACATTATTCTAAACAACTTTTGGTCTTTAATGATTTTAAAGCTATTTGTAGCATAATGGTCACTGAGATCAGTATCTTTCTGTTGTTTTGGTTCTCCTGAAACTGCTGGTCCTGACTACTACTACCACCATCATTGTAACAGTGTAGCAATACTTAACTCACCTGCAACCAAGACTAAAATTCCACAATTGCATTGGTTTGTGGTTCTCCATCTTTACCAATGTGTTAACTACATGGCATTGTTCTGACTGGATATGTGGCTGGAGTGGAGCAACGTTGTTCTAGTAGCACATATAGTCAAGACAAGCAGTGATGAGTAGAGAAAGGGACAACAACAATGAATTAAACAAATGACTTTAATCACACATTTTCAATTTTTTTACAATTTATTGGAAGGTTGCTTTGAATGAAAAATTACTTTCATTGTGCAAAATGTTTGTTTTATTTTATTTTTTTCAACATTGCTGCCAGTAATGTAATGCATTGCATTTAGAAAAAAAAAAGAGTAACTGAAGGGATTTTCTTTGTCACAGAAGAAAAAAATATGCAGAATTGTCATTTTAAAGTTTAATCAAAGTTATGCATTCATTTACATTTTTTGATAATATTTTAAAGCTATATTGCTGTATGTTTGAGAGAGAGTTTTGACTTTACGTATAATTTATTTTTTGCTATGATTTATAGTAGGTATGTTATAGGGCTATGTAACTACACAGATGGGGAAAGTATCTATGTTGGCGATACAAGAGAAACATAACATTTTTTTTTATGTCCAGATTATCCTTTTTAAACACTTTTGACATCTGTCTTAACATTTTTGGAAGGGAGAAAGACCTTGTGAAGAACCATTTTGCAAAGTGTTCGCCATTTCAGCTTTGCTTTACCTATGTTATGAAAGCAGATGGTCTGCATGACTCTTGAATATTTATAACTATCAAAAACAATCTCTTGCTATTCACCCCTTAGGCTTATGAGATGTCAGGACTGTTCTGGTTGGGAAAAATCATCTTTGTTGTTTACAAAAAGAGAATTACATTAAGCTGAAATCACTATACATTTTCAAGTTTAATATTTGTTCATCAGCTGTTTAATCATATTTAGATAATTGTGTAAATAAGTTCTTGCAGTGGTTTCTTTTGACTTCATAGAGCTTGAAATATTTAAACACAAATAAAACAGATTGTGTTTTTTCCCTTCTTACTCGACTACTGAGAAAATAGCAATATTAGTGAGACTTTTTTTTTCTCTTTTAGCACTGACCAGAAAGTTATCTTTTAACTGTTTAAGTAGCCATTGTAAAACACAAATCAATACCTAGGAGTAAAAGACTTAAAGGAGAAGGAAAGGTTAAAACTAAGTATGCTTTATCAGAAAGTTCTATATGAATACACCAGTAAATCCTCAGAACGCTCAGAGTCCTCTGTCAATAGAAACACCACATTTCTTTCCTTCTATTGTGTACACATTGGCTTTTGTATTAGACTTCCTGTTTTAGCTTAAACCTCCAGGGCTTGGGCTTGAGTATGCTCAGTTTGTGCCTCTCCCCCTCCCTGCTGTAATGTGAGCTCAGAGCTATGAGAGAGCAGGAAGAGACTCGGGCTGGAAGTGATGTCACAGTAAGCTAATATGGCAGCTGCTAACCTAAGCCAGTGTCTAGAGCTGTTTACCTATGTAAAAGCATTCTAAAAAATAAAAATGGTGTTTTAGCTTGCACTGTTGTGGCTAATCTATTGGCAATAAACTGCCTTGGTAGCTTTCCTTCTCCTTTAAAGCTATAGGCTTGGCATCCCTGTTCTTCTCCTTGTAAAACCCAATACCTAGTTGTATATGGGTTGGATATAATATTTAATCTTTATGTTCTTATATGTAGTCTTTGAGAAACAAAGTTTTAGTTTAACTATTGTCTTTTTGCATAAATAGCTTTATAATGTTTAATCGCATAGTCAAAGGTGTCATTTGTATAGTATTTTAGAGGGCTATTTTTAAATGTGTTGAAATAACACAAACTCCATTTTTGCTCTCTGGAAAATATGATGCAAAGAATTTCTCTTGAATGTTGTTTTCTCTTGATTGTTGTTAACAGTGGCTGGCTGGAAAATAACTTTTATTGATGCTCATTTGTATCCTCAACAGGGCAGTAGTAATGGTCCTTGTGTAGATACATTTAATAACTTCTGTCTATGATGTACTGTATTTAAGGTAACAGTCTCACCTACAATAACATATAGAGGCATAAGACAGTCATGTGCTGCTGTCTTCACAAACTAGCATTGGCTTTTTTTTTAGGCTTCATTAATTATAATTTCTAATTTCTTATCTATTTAAAATACAGCATACAGGAATGAAATCTATTATCCTGAATGCTTGGGACCTGGGATTTTTCAGATAAGGGGTATTTCTGTAATTTTAAATCCGTATACCTTAAAGGGCAGATTTATCGAGGGTTAATTAGTAAATTCTAATTTTTGAGTGTCAAAATTCACACGTTCGAATATTAATCCCCCCCCCCCATATTCGAATGTAAGATTTATCACACCTCCACCATGGAAACAGTCCTAATTCGAACATTCATCACCTAAAACCTGCCAAGTTAATTTACAAGTCAATGGCAGAGATTATTTGAGCCATTTGGAGATGTTAAAGAGGTACTGACACCTGAAAGTATACCTTTTTTACATCTATCTTAATATTGGCCTTCCATGCTACTTTTAATTTTGCCTTAAAGAATTTGCCCAATGCTTCTACATTACAAATCTGATTCCCTGTGTTTGTCTATGAGGGGGCTGCCATACTTGTGCAGCAGAAATTAGAAACTGACCGGCTGAGATGGGACAGGTTGGCAAAACAGTCAGGTGTAGGAACTTCAACTAACAATTACTTACAAAAACAAACCTCTCAGCAAGAAACGATCAACATGACCTAAAGGTAACTTTACATGTACATGTTTTAAAAAGTATTTTTTTTTTAGTGTCATTATCACTTTAATAGCCTTCCTGACATTCAAGTTTTTTTTTCGGGAGAAAAACTAAATTCGTACTAATCGAATATGATTCGAATTTTCGGTTCAGAAAAATTCGACCAAATATTAGACATTCACATTTTTTCTTAAATAACCTCCCAGAGTATATTCAAATTAAAATTTTTTTACATGAATTCGAAATTCGACCTTTGATAAATGGGCCTCCCCGTGTGCTAAACTCTTTTAAACAGTTATAAACCCAAAAAAAGATTATGGATTTATGCAGCTTAGTAACAATAGAGACTTTATATGAGCGAAATCAAGAAAATTATTTTGGACTTGTTTAACATGGACTCTATGGGGCAAATTCACTAAGATGCGAAGTTGCGCTAGGCGCAACTTCGCCGCACTTCGCCAGGCGTAGTTTCGCCAGGGCTCCGCAAATTCACTAAAATCCGAAGTTTCGCACAGGGGTAGTGTAAGGTTGCGAAGTTGCGCTAGCATTGATTCGCTATATAAAGCGAAGTTACGCTAGCGAAGGCTAATTTGCATACGGCGCGAAATTCAAATTTCAATGGAGGAACACGTATCTGCACTACAAATGCCTAGAAAACCTTCAAATCAGCAAATAAAAATTTTATTTTGCCCTACACATGTGCCCACTGTCTAGGTAAGTTGCCATGAGTCAGGAAATGTAGGGGGGAGGAAGGGGAGCCCCAAAAAATTTTCTATCTTTTTAAGACTATCAGCCATCATGTAGAAAACACGCCAGCGTTTTTTTGGGACTTAGAAAAAAAATTTACTTTTTTTAAACAATCCCTATCTACTCTATTGCGCTTCGCCAGGTCTGAGGTGGCGAAGGAAGTCTAGCGTAATAGGTAGCGTTCAGTACACTGCGCAAGTTAGTGAATTTGCGTAGTTTCGTCACTAGCGAAAATTCGCCTGGCGTAAGGTTGCGAAGTAACACTAGCGAAACTACGCCAGCGTGCGCTTCGCGGCTTAGTGAATTTGCCCCTATGGGAGATGGCCTTTTCGATAACAGGCATCCATCCACATATGGGATCCCATACCTGTATTGTATTTAACATTGACTTGTTTTTCCCAAACAACAAACAGTGATGTAATCTAGTAAAAGAAAAAGTTAGGTTTTGTAACGTGAAGAAGAGAAGGCAATTTGTAGCAATGCAAATAATCGGTTCCCTGTATATGGAGGTTAATAACTAGTGTGGAATACATCCTATATATTCACATTTTTGTAAGAAATTAATTTCCTCGTTTGCTTAGTCTTTGCATGGTTTTTATATGTTTCATCTTGCGCTTCCTTGATTACAAGCAAACAGCCAACTTGTCAGTAAAAAAAAATCTTAGGTGGTTTCTTATTAAAGTTTCATTCATTTGTGATTGTAGCAACAACATATAAATCTCTCTGCATTAGGTGGTGATGTTTGCATTCTTATTTTCAATTCACTATGAATGCATTTAAACATGCATTGCAGTAATATCTCTAATTCAGTAAAAATATTGGATGTGGAATTTTAGATTGATAAAATCATCTTGTGTAATGTTTAGGTTTTACCGGGGAATGTTATTCTGCAATTTTTTTTTTTTTTTTTTTAATAAAAGTCTGTGTGCTAACGTCAGTCTCTAATAACGTGGTATTGTGTTACAGCACTTGCTTTACATTGCTACAGATTGTTTGATATCATTTATTTTTCCTTTTCTTCTAGAGTATGATTTCTTCCATTGTGAACAGCACTTACTATGCAAATGTTTCGGCAGCAAAATGTCAAGAATTTGGAAGGTGGTATAAACATTTCAAGACGACAAAAGAGATGATGGGTAAGTAATAGAAAACTTGCTGAAAGGATTGCTTCACTATTACTTACAATATTGTTACTTGCTTTTGTTGTCCAATTATAAACTGTTTTCATTTTTTTCCCCAAATAGCTTTTAATGAATATATTTGATTTGGTTAATATAATCCCACAAAATACTTTTAGTGGTGTGTAGGCAGAACAAACAGTCATACTCTCCCATGCCCCACACTCCCCTTATTTGAATAAATGAGAGATAAAGCGGCATAGGATAAATCTATATACAGGTATGGGACCTTTTATACAGAAGTCTCAGGACCTGGGGTTTTCTGGATAACCGATCTTTTCATAATTTAGATCTGCATACCTTAAAGGGGTTGTTCACCTTCACACAACTAGTTGGTTTCAGATAGATCACCAGAAATAACGACTTTTTCCAATGACTTTCTATTTTCTATGTTTGACGGTTTTTCTAATATTGAAGTGTAAATTGTCATTTCTCTCCTTCTGAAGCAGCTCTGGGAGGGGGGTCGCCGATCCTGTAAACTGTTCTAAATGGATACATTTAGTTGATACATTTCTTATCTTTGTCCCTGCTGAGCAGAATCTCTGGGTTTCATTACAGGCAGCTGTTAGACTTGATACAATTGTTGCTAATACTCCAGAGATGCTGCTGAGAAATGGATCAACTCAATGTTGCAAAATTGTAACAGTTCAGAGTCTGCACCTGAATTACTGAGCTGACAGACTCAAACACCACAGACACAAACATTCAACTTTACACTTAGATTTTGGAAAAAACTTAAAAAATAAATAATGGAAAGTATTTGAAAAAAGTCTCTATTTCTGGGGAACAATCTAAAAACAACTGAATTGAAAAAAGTGTTTGGAAGGTGAACAACCCCTTTAAATAAACCCAATAGGCTGCTTTGCTGCCAATAAGGATTAATCATATCTTAATTTGGATCAAGTACAAGGAACTGTTTTATTATTACAGAGAAAAAGGAAATCATTTTTAAAAATCTGGATTAATTGGATAAAATTGAGTCTATGGAAGACAGCCTTTCCGCAATTCAGAGCTTTCTGAATAACGGGTTTATGGATAACTAATTCTGTGTGTGTGTGTTTATCTGTATAATGAAAGAGAACAAAAATGAAAATTCTAAGCAACTTTTCAATATATATTTACCATTTATTACCATTACATTTTATTAACCAGTCATGCAGAGAATATAAACAGACAGATACTACAGGAAACATTTAATTAAACTAGATTGAAAGGCAAAGATGGAATGAAGTATCTGTGGATTGGTCTCGCAGTTCACCAGTTTGTCTCCCAAATACTTCACCTTGCATGTTGACACAAATCAGTGTAGCGCAGTGGGGTTTATCTATCTTTCACTGCCAACTTTTCTCTAATATGCAAATGTAGAACAGCTGCATAAGATAGCACCTGTGAACCCCATTGCATAGTTCAGATTTTTTTTTATGTGAAGGTGGACATATTCTGGGTCAAACTGATGCTGTTTGGGAGAGGGTAAGGAGAGAGGTGTGCTAAACAGGGATACTACTTTTTATCTAAGCCAGGGATCCCTGGCTTAAATAAAAAGTAATTCAAATGTAAAAAGTATTTGGGAGCAACACAATTATGAAAAAAATTCCCGTGGTGCCAAATAAGGACTGTGATTGGCTGTTTGGTAGCCCCTGTGTAGACTGGCAGCCTACAGAAGACAGGAGTACATCTGTGTTTTTTTTTTTATGCAAGCAAAACCTGCCTTCAAGCCTTGAATTAAAAATAAGCACTTACTTTAAGGCAACTGAAGCAACATCCAAGAGGTTGGAGAGCAACGTGTTGTTTAGGAGCCACTGGTTCGGGATTACTGATCTAAGCCTTTCATTAGCTTTTACTGTAAGGTACAAACTTACTTAGAATTACACTCTTTTTCTTTGTAAAACATTGTGTGGAGAACTCCTGTAATATTGAAATACTGTAATATATGATTGGGCACTCTAAGGGCCAATCAGAGTTGCCTTGGCTAAAAATATAGAACAATAAGAACTATTTAATAATAAAATCTGTTTAACAAAAAGTTTTTATTAATGAACAGTAATACAGTGAGTCCTTTCCTTGGTGAGCACAGAGCATTTTTTTTTCTGGGATAGATTTATGGTTTCAGTAATGTCATTATCCAAAAAAACCCACAACAAAACATCATTATGCAGACCTTGTCAAAATATTTCATATTGTACATACGTCATATTGTTTTTATTAAAAATATATATATATGCTCCTACTAATTGGGAGTTATAAAGGTAAGCTTGCTTCCCATCTCTTTTCTGCCCAGGATCTTTATGTTGTTACCTTTATAACCTTAACTGTATATATCCACTCAGATCACGTTGATAGAACTTAAATATTCTTATATTGAATTATCCTGCCAGTAGAAATCTAGTGTTTCAAACACAATTAAAATAGTTTTCCATGTAGACCCCCAATACATCCAACTTGCATCATAAACATTTACTATTAATTTTGTTATATCTTGATATACATACTGTATTCTGTTTTATCTTCCCAAAATTAATTCTTTCCCCCTCTTATGGTTAGTTTTAGCCTGAAGAATTTTATTTTCAATATAGGTTGACCTTTGTCCTTGCAAATATCCCGCAGCAGAATTAATCAGATATACTACTTGATGCCAAATCTATTTTCAAACTGGCTCATCAGTTATCTGAACTTTTCAAATACAAGGTCAGTGCTGTATTAATGCAATGACCCTACAGCCATTTAAGAATATTATTTCTCTTAATGTGCCAGATGCCAAAATTAAGTCAAATTTTGTGTCTAATAAAATCCTGCATAATTTGTTTATCGTGTCTAAAGCAGCATTGCAGCTGGATAATATTTACCCAATTGCTTTGAGAGAGATTTTTTTCCATGTACCCCTTCTCTTCCACATTTTTCTTAATAATGTCAATAATCAATAAAAAGCACCATGTCTTTTTTTTCTTATAAAATAATATATTTACAAAACAATTGGTGTAGTTTTTTGTTTTTTTTTGTTAAAATATTTTATTTAAAAAACTTTGAAGTTTAAAAAATAAAATAAAATCAATTAACAATTGTGTTTTTTGTTCTGTAGCAGATATTGAAGACTTATCAGAACTGTCTCAGCAAAGTACCAATCACGTTAACTATGGTCAGCAGCCTGGTCCTGTTGGAACTCCAGAAAAGCCTTCATCTCCGGTTCAGATTTCTCACAATAGTCAACCACCTGTGCGGACACCACTTCCCAATTTGCATCCAGGACTTGTTTCTACTCCCATCAGCCCTCAGTTAGTAAATCAGCAGCTGGTAATGGCCCAGTTACTGAACCAGCAATATGCTGTAAACAGAATACTCGCACAGCAGTCCTTAAACCAACAGTACTTGAACCATCCTCCTCCTGTCACTAGATCAATCAACAAACCTTTGGAGCAACAGGTTTCGCCCAACGCAGAAGTGTCATTCGATATCTACCAGTGGGTACGTGATGAATTAAAACGAGCTGGAATCTCGCAAGCAGTATTTGCAAGAGTGGCTTTCAACAGAACTCAGGTAATGATTAGCCGCATAGTAACAAGATGTATGTATTTTTTCATTGACTCTGTAGGACAGTATCCTCTAAAGCAGTACTGTCCAGTTGTTTTCTCATAGTGAGCCAAATATGCATAGGCTGAAATGTATTAAAATAAGAATGATTTACAAAAAAATGGAGACCATGGGTGGTCCTGAGGGTGGGGCTTGCCAGCCTTGAGGGTCACCAATTGGAAAGCATTGCTCTGGTGTATTAGTTATTAATGTGGAATACATCTCTTAAAGGAAAACTATACCCTTCAATTTAGGTGTCTATAAAAATATATTGCATAAAACACCTCATATGTAAAACCCTGCTTCATGTAAATAAACCATTTTCATTATAATTTACTTTTTTAGTAGTGTGTGCCATTGGGTAATTATAAATAGAAAACTGTCATTTTAAAAAATACAGGCCACCCCCTGGGATCATATGATTCACAGTGCACACAAACAAACCAAATAAACTGTACTTGTTAGGTCACACGAGCCAATTAACAGACAGAGTTCTGTCTTTTGCTTCAATACTTCTTCCTGTTACAGTCAGAGCTGCAGTATTTCTGGTCAGGTGATCTCTGAGGCAGCACACATACCATCACAAAATGGTGGTTCAAGGCATGAGATGTAAAAGAGCAATATTTACTTAAATATATAAACCAGTTTGGTAAGATTCTTTTATATGCCACTTAATTTGATATAAACTATCTGTTGCTTAAGTATTCATTTTGAGGGTATAGTTTTCCTTTGATGATAATTTTCATTATTTTATTAGCTATGGTCTGGGAAATCCAAACTTATAAGCCATTTTATACATTGGTTTCTGCACTACAGCATATTTATTTGGTTCACTTAAATCAGTCTTAGACTAGCTTTACAACAAATTGTTATATTTATATATCTGCAGATTAATATTCCTTCCTGCTAGTAACTGCATTTTGTAAATAGAGTTCACGGGAATTTAACATACCACTATGTTTAAATACTAATTAACATTCCATGATCACGTTAATGACTTGATCTATAAGTTATGTATGTTTTAACCTACTTGATTAGACCTTTGTAGGCCAGAACAGCAGGTAAAACCCACATGACAGCTACTTCTGAAAAAATTGTCCCATCAAACCATCCCAGCACTGCAAAATGCTGTTACTGCTGTTACATTTCTTATTCTAAATAATGTGTGATATATTGACATTCTTTGTACAAAACAGCGATTTTGTCGTTTTCTTGCAACCAGCTCAAAACTTACTGGGCTCCATTGCTGTACCAGGATTATTTCTGATATGTATTGTGATTATAATTTAAAAGTTTAAACATTATTGCCATATTTATGCCTAGATTTGGTCTGTCAAATTTGCTGATTTAAACTTTCTGCCTGACAGTTTATATAACACCTCATTGGGAAATTTGTACAAGTAGCGCTGTGATTTAATTGCATTGTAGTAGGTGTGTCCAAAATGAACATTTCATCTGGTTATGCCCCTTCATGATGTGTGGATAAGGCAAAGCTGATTATATGTTGGAGTATTCTGGAAGTTGCAGTCCAGCAACATGTTTAAGCTAACGTTGATGGGATGTTTAAATCCTCTTTAAAACATGGCTTCCACCTATGTTGTGCTATATAATCAGTGTTGAGTAGCGTTGGCTTTATAACTGTGATATAGTCACAGTTATGTTATGTGCTTTCATTTCTGCTAACCGTTCATGTGTAAGAAAGAGATTGAAAAATGATGTGAAACTAAGAGGCAAAGAGAGCTTGGATTTGAGGGTGCAGATTCTATGGGGCCCATTCACGCAAATATCCTATTTTTTCACACAAAAAATGTGAGGTTTTTTTTCTATATTTCATAGAAACTCTAAAAATTTGAGACGTATTAAGTGTAAAAAACACAAAAACCTCTTGTGCAAAAATTCACTAAGTAAAAGTTGTCAAGGTGCTATAGAAGTCATTGGGAACTGCAGATCTTATTGGACTGCTTTTAA
This sequence comes from Xenopus laevis, assembly GCF_017654675.1. NCBI lineage: Eukaryota > Metazoa > Chordata > Amphibia > Anura > Pipidae > Xenopus > Xenopus laevis. The sequence continues at coordinate 37,555,955 of NC_054382.1, read as the reverse complement.
TCAATACGGACCTTTTGAAGTTTTCTGTTTTGTTTTCACTAGAAATTGATCACAAAACTCGAATTTTTAGAGGCATTCGTATTTTTTATATTCCTTTCTTTTAATAAATTCCACGACATTTGTGGTTTTAGAGTTTGTGAGTTTAGTCGTGCTTTCAAAAGCCTCAAAAACCACTAAACTTTACCTCTAATAAACCGCCATCCACAATTTATGGGTTCAGAGCATAAGCTAGCACTAGACAATAAGGTTGACTTGTTTATGGGTACAGTAACGTGGACCTTTGGGTCAGATGTCTTCTGCTGCCATGATTTGATAATATTATTATTATTTAATAAAATTATAATTTGTTTATACAAGGAAAAAATGTTGGCTTTTAAATTGACAGGAGCAAGTCATCTTCTTGGTCTGAGATGGCAGATTTTTATAAGCTTGTGACATCAGTTTTATGGTTATATCAATTATGGGGTAGTGGCTTGGGTATCCTTGCAAACCTTTAAAAGTGATGAGCTAATACTGTATTAAATAGATTTTATGGCAAACTGACAAAGGAATCTTCTATGGCAGGGCCTTAATCTTTTTCTCAGGGGACCCAGATTAAGTCTGGGAATCAGCTTCATGACCCAACAACTGGTTTATAATTCATTATACAACTCATTTTTATCACTTAAAAGGAAAAAAGTAGACTATTTAAGGAGATCACAGAAATGCATCATAAAAAGTATGAGAAAACATTTTTGGTCCTAACCTATAATTTAAGAATGACTGAAAATTAAGCACCACCATTCTTTGCACATCTTTTTACACAACCGTTTCACATCTGAGATTGTCCAAGTGATTTAAGTGGGATATACAAGGTCTTCAGTGGTGGTGTGGTTTTGTCATTAGTCTTGCACACATTTTTAAAACTTTAGTTCTTGGGAATGTATTATTCAGTACTCTAGTTGTGCTATAAACATTGCACTACAACGTTTTTGGTATACATCATTTTACAAAGATTCATAATATACCCCCTAAATATTTCAAATGTATATTAAGGGGATTATTTATTAAAGTCCAAATCCTAAAAACTCAAAAAGTTTCTATTTTTTTTTTTTTTTTTTTTTTAAATATAAAATCCGAATTTTTAGTGGTAAAAAAACCTTGAATTTTTTGATATTTATTATACCCCGAGGATGGAAAAATTCAGAATCCTAAAATCTGCCATCTCAGACCTGCTGAGGTTTTATATAAGTCATTGGGAGAGGTGCCTATTCTATTAGGAAGCTTCTGTGGTCTGCACTGGAATTAGCCTGAAAATCCACCTATTTCGGACTTTTCGGGCAAAAATCCGAAAAATTCATACGGTTCGGGAAAGACTCCATCATTTTCGTATAATTTTTTCGTGTTTTTCCCCAAACTGATTTTTTTTTTAATAATAAATAAGGTCAAATCGTGGATTTTACTTTGGTCGGACTTTTTTAATTTTAAAAATCAAAAAAAAAATTGATTTTGATAAATATGCTCCCCATGTCTAAAACTAAAATATCATGTAAGTGGCACATAATTAGTAATATGAAAAGAAGGCAAAGTCAAGCTTTACAATGCACGTTCATTACCCATAATCCTCATACTTTCTTTTGTGCAGTAAGGGCATTTTTTTCCCTTCTAAAATAAAAGGTGCCTTCTTTAGAATATTAGTACATGGTAGACAAGAACAAAATCTGATTCAATTTAAGGTTGTATAAAAAGATCTGCGTTTTAAATATAAAGTGCTTAATTGCTACTGTGCTCTGTGTAATTTTTGGTTGTATAATTTAGAAATAAACAGACCGTCCCTTTCATTACCGAATAAAAGGTAAGAAAAATAGAGAGAGAGAAGTGTGTAATTACACAGTCACCACATTTCCTTCAGTAGAACCACAGATAAAACAACATGCTTGCAACTATCTTGGCACTAACTCAGTGTCTCATTTGAATCCTCCACCTTGACAAAGGATCCGACTGGATGTGATCTACACTCATCTTATTACTACAGAATAAGTAAAAGGTGAACTTTGTGATGATGTATTTATAATATACTGGATTCTCTAGCACCGTGGTACATATCCATTCCATCGAGCTCAGTTCCCAGTGAGCAATATGCCTTTCTAAATTTGGTTAGAACAAAGCCCAAATCTTTATGAACTAAACAGAAAAAAATATCCCTGGCAAAAGCAATCTTAAACCATATCTCAAAACAGTGGACAATGGGAAATTAGAAAAATGTACATTTTAGTTTACACTTCATCCACAGAGTCAATGCCCCAATATAGCCACACCCAGAATTGCCCTAATTACATCCCTTCTCATTTCAGCTGCTGGAATCTGCACACTCAAGCAAAAATGCGACATTTGGGTGGATATGCTAAAAAATGAAGTGTACTTGTCAAATTGTTCTTTATACACTGCATGAGAATAGTTGTCCCGCATGCATTAGGCACCTGTAAATGCTTCTATACAATGTTTGCTGTAGTTTTTTTTTTTTTTTTTTTTTTTTTACAACTTTTAATGATAACTTGAGACTCTTCCAGAGGAGAGGTGGACTTCCCAGAGGGAAATGCTATAATTGAGGCTTTGTAAACATGAGTGTACACGTCCCATTATACAGATGGCACTAGAATTATCCATTCATTCAGTTCTGTGTGGTCAATGCTAAAGTTTGTTGTAGCCCTTCTATCAAATAACTAAAAATGTTTATGGCATTATTATATTTTTGAGCCTGGAAGAGCCTTCTGCAAAATTTTTCCAGAAATGCCCAGATGACGGAACTTTTAGTAGCTATTGCTATGAAACAGGTGACTAGTAAATGCTACCTGCTGATTTGTTGCTATGTTTCACTAAATCTGTAGCAAATTGTGCACCTTTTATTTTCTAACCTCATTAGTAGTGCTTAATATGCTTAAACCATATGTGTGCTCAGAAGCTGAATATTTTAATACTGGCATTATGTCTCATTGTAATTGTATAACAAAAAATAATATAGGGTTTACATATGTGAAGCCAATGGAATTTCCATGTTTAGTTGCAGTTATTCTTCTCAAAAGGAAGAGAGATTAATAACAAGGTGATAAGGAATTTATTGCTTCCTCAGATCATAAATGAGTTGTTCAGTTCCCTCATTGCACAATAAATTACATGCCCAATTAATTGCCATGACCCCTTCAATGATTGTTGTGAGGTTATCTGTGCAGCAATGATAAAGCAGAAGGTTGTGAATGAGATTGTGCTCATTTAGCTGATAGAGGAGTAGTTAGTCTATGATAAAGCGTAGTGTTTGTAGGAAACATGCTAAGGCATTTGTTCACTGCCCATTGTAATTCTCTCTTCTGCAGTATCTGACCATGTTTTCTTGCTTGTCTTCTTCCCTGACCTTAGCTCAGGGATTTTTAACCTGAGAATCAAGACACCCCAAATAGGCCACCATGATAATTAAGATAAGGTTCTATGATCCCCTGTAACAGAGCCTATGCTCTTCCTTTAAGATTATAATGAAGTGCACAATTAATTATAAACAACTGTATAGAACATAAGGTTAACTGCCATATTTATTCTTTTTTATCCACTGAGAAAAAGGTATATTAAATTCTGACTAATTTTTACCTCAAGCTTTAGACCAATGACCTTTATTGCTGATCTCTAAATGTTTGACATCTTGCCTTGCTGGGGATCTCAAACAAGTACTGATAACCTGGAAGAGTATTCACCAAACCACACATTTAGGGCCTGGATTACAATAAAATGCGTGTCATATCCCTGACCAGGGAGCCTCTCTTGTAGGACCATGTCCAGTCACACATCTCGCGTAAATAACACAAAAACAAAATTAACACTTATCAGTACTACGGTTAGTTATCCTTACTGAATATCTACCTATGTAATGTACAATTTTCCTTGTGTCTCATTCTTATCTCTCATGTTTTGGTTAAGACTGGCTCTTCATGGACTGGTTTTCTGGAGATCCACCTCCAAGGAGAACCGCACTAGAGAATCCATTTTGTGTGGGCAACTGTTTCTCATTAATTTTGAATGGGAAAGGTTCAGTCTATGGCAGACAATTTTGCTGGGGAGAGTCCTCTACCAGTATATCTTCATCTACTGATCAGTGGTTTGAAGAGAGAGTACTATAAGATCACCCCCTGTTTGACCCTCTTTATTCTTTTAATAAAATACTTGAGAAATAGCTGTTGTTAATTTAAATATAGCAGTGTATATTTTTCCCATAAATGAATAAACACATAGGTTTTCCAGTTTCCAAGAATTTGTCGAACCCTATACATGCTGTTGCACTGGTAGATATTGAGGCCATACACTAGACCCTAGAATAGTAAATTATGGCAAGCCTGTCATGTTCCCCCTTTGTGGGAATGGATCTCCATAATTTGGTGGGGGGGGGGGTAAGGCTAAATCTGAAGGCCCTTTGTCACTGGTGTTAAAGGGTACTAGTGTTAGAGCAATCTCTGTTAAGTGGTGTAATGTACAAAGCAGTGTTGAAAGGGGTACTGCTCCTTCAAGCTGGAGTTTAGAATGGGCAATTCTAAGCAACTTTACTAATGGAAGCCAGTGTTGACCACTCCCTGTTTTTAAACAACACCCACTTAAAACCACACCCATGTTACCACAAGAACATGTCCACATTAATGGTGGTAGCACACCAAAAAACCAAATGGTTGGTGCTCACTGCAGGGGTATCACTTATGACTCATGTGCACACCCAAGGCATGGCACATCCAAGGAGAATAGAGTAGGCATAGTATGACACACACAAGGAGCATAGGATAGGCAGGAGACAGGAAAACTTATCAGGGAAACTTTACTCCCTAGTGCCCCTTCAGCAGTTTGTCTGAAATGTGAACAAGTAAACAATGTAGGCAGTTTCAGTCTGGGTCTCAGATGTGAACAATAGAGGTGTGTCAGGTGTGAAAACAATGCAGGGGGGATTACATGTGTGAATAATATAGAGGATTACAGTCTGAATTTGAGGTTTAAACAATGCAGAGAGCAGTTAATGTCTGTAGTGATACCTTGGTAAGCAGACACAGCAGGCAGACTTTCATGTGGGGGACCATACAAGGGAGGGGGTTGCAGGCCGCCAGTTGGACAGCCCTTGTCTACATCACATACCTCCCAACATTTTGGAAATAAAAGAGGGACAAAAAAAATTTGGCGCACATAGTGCGGAGAAAATGTTGACCACACCCATTTTTGTGGTCACACCCCCTAATTACCATGTTCATTTTACAAAATTTGGTATGTTATGAACGTTTAAACATATTTCTGTGTTTTGTTTTTTCAGTTATTACAGTTTTGCTAATGACAGTAAATTGCCCTTTAAGCTGTAAGTCTAACTTCTCCCAAGGGACCTCCTTATCTAAATTTAAAAATTACTTATTTGCTTATCTCAAAATTGTTACAAAGTATCTTATCTGTAGCTGTGGCTGTTCTGGGCTTTCTGTCAAAAGGCAATTCATTTAGATACATTGTTTCTTTTTCTGGCTGTTTAGTGCATAGAAAAACAGGACTTTCCAGTACAAATGAGGGACTGCAGGTTGAACTGTCAAAAGAGGGACTGTCCCTCTAAAAACGGGACAGTTGGGAGTTATAACATCATACTAAAGATTGAATACCACTGTATTTCTTTTTGCAACAGAATTGGAGATGAGTGTAATCTTTGTAATTACTGCTTATCTCTACAACAATGTGGAATATATTGATAGAATAAACAAATGGCTGGGGACCAAACTATTTATAGGTGTTGTTGTTTCAACCTGTAAACCATTTGCTTTATAAGACTCTGGTTTTATGAAAATGCTATGCAATGGGCATTGATTCATACAGTATATGGTTTATGTTAGTGGCATCAGTCCCATGTTCCTGGCCTTGTTCAAAAAGTCAGATAAAGGCATTATTTGTTGTATAGATTTAAGATAAGTATTGGTTTACAATGTTGACCTTAATGTGAGCAGATTGGCCTTTTAAAGAAGAAGAAAAGCTGTCTTGCACTTGGGAATGCCAAATGTTAGGCACCCCCAAGTGATTGTATTGACTTACCCGAAACCCCGGGCCAGTGCTCCTATCAGTATAAAACTGCACCACGGATCGCTCCTCTAACGTCTTCCTCTTTCTTCACGTGGCTGCGCAGTAGAGCGAAAAGCCTAACTTTAACTAAAAAGTCAGCTATTTGTTCTACTGCGCATGCATCTGTCCCAGAAAATTTGAAGGCAGAAGTGGATTGCTCCGTGGTGCTCGCTGGAATAACTCCGGGCCGGTGCAGTTTTCTGCACCGGCCCGAGGTTTCAGGTAACTAAATACAATCACTCGGGGGTGCCTAACATTAGACACCCCCAAATGCAAACTGACTTTCCTTCTCCTTTAAATAGTAGCCTTACTGATAACATCGCTGGCCTCCAACCCCATTTCATGTCATATGATGTGCTGCTATCAACCAGAACAATAACATTATGGCAAATATATGAGTAGTAGGTCTAGTAAGTAGCGAGAAGAAAGCTTTGATACATAATTTTAACATCTAAATACCGTACTAACAATGCAAATATCCCTGAAGTTACATTCAGTAACCCACAGCCAATCATATGGGAATGCTATCTCTCTAGGGTTGCCACCTTTTGAAGTGGCTGAGATCGGGCAGGGGGGCGGGCCGTGATGTAGGTAGGCGTGTCAGTGATGTCATGGGGGGGGGCTATGATGCGCTGATCACCGTGTCAATCAAGGGAATCCTGCCCGGTTTTCCTTATTTGGAAAACTGGGCAGGAAGTTTTGACATGGGCAGCCCTTCAAAATACCGGGCTGTCCAGTTCAAAATCAGACAGGTGGCAACCCTATATCTCTCTCATAATAGACTCCATTCCTAGCAAATTATTCCAATTTTTAATGTCTTAACCTTTACTCTGTAATAATAAAACAGTACCTTTTATGTGATGGTAACTAAGCTGCAGAAATCCATATTGATGGCAAATCATCCTACTAGGTTTATTTATGATTTGTAGCAGACCAATGGAAAGATCCCTTATCTGGAAAACCCCAGGTCCCAAGCATTCTGGATAATAAATCTTATATATTTGTTACATTGTTGGTGATGCTTACATATAATGTTCCATCCAATAATTATACCTGAAACATCTTCTGAATGAAAAAAAAAAAAATTATGTGAAAGTTTTTATTCAGTAAAAAATCATTTGCATTGGAATATTTTAATTAAAAAGCAATTGTACCTTTTTTATATTTGAATCCTGTGTGTGTATGTTTGACTACTAAACTAGAGATACAATTCCAATCCATTCTCTATTCCTTGCACCCTCACCATCTATATATAGTATACAGCAGTGATCGCCAACCAGTAGCTCGTGAGCAACATGTTGCTCTCCAACCCCTTGGATGTTGCTCCCAGTGGCCTCAAAGCAGGAGCTTAAACCAGGTGCACTGCCAAACAGAGCCTCAATGTAAGTTGAAAATCCACATAGGGGCTACCAAATGGCCAATCACAGCACTTATTTGGCACCCCAAAAACATTTTTCATGCTAGTGTTGCTCCCCAACTCCTTTTTACTTCTGAATGTTGCTCACGGGTTCAAAAGGATTGGGATCCCTGGTATACAGTATATGCCACTGCTGGTAATTACTACTGCAACAAATACAAAGACACTCCTAAGTGAGTTTATATTTGTATTTTGAGCAATGTCTGTATCATAGCGACACTTTATGTGCCAGATAATGTACCCAAATTAACTTAGAATTCATTACTAATCATAAGTTTAGCTACATGTGCTGTGTATGTGTATCCTTGCAGGGTGATAAATACACTTGAAAGAAAATCTGTCAAACATTGAAACCGTTTTTTTGTTTTTTGGGGTCTGGATTTAAAAATCACAAACTGCCCTGCTTTCCAAGACTTGTTTCTTTTTTCTGCTGCTTCTGAATTTAAAACATTGAATAATTGAATATATGTTAGTGTAATAGATGTCCATAATTAAGGCCCCAGAAATAAATAATCTTGTTCACAACCTTGGCAGCATTACATTGCTATTGCTCTGTAGCAAATCCACTTTCCATTGCAAAAATGAATTTAGTATTAAAGGAGAACTTAATTAAAGCTTAACTAAAGAAGTAGTCTAGTCTAGAAATGTTGTACATTATGTTCTGTGCTTCTGTACAATCATAGCCCTTTAGCAGGGAAGATGTGTCTCCAAAGATGCCCCAGTAGCAACCCATCTTCTTTTCTGCTATCAGTTACTGAGCTTAGGGAAAGACTCAAAATATACAGTACGCATAGAATATAAATGTCACAATATAAGGCTGAATAGTAATTAATACAGATAATTACTACATGACCGCACAGAAACCAGTTCAATTAGCATCAGAATTTAATAATCAGCCCTGTAGCATCAGCTTATATTACAGTCCAACCTCATTTTCTTCTTGATAATTTGTAACGACCCCTAAGCTTAGCTTCTCAACAGCTGCTCAGAGCCCACTGAGCATGTGAGTGTCACAGACACTTTCTAAGAAAGTGACTCCCTGTGACAAGTTTGAAGTCCTGGATCATTGCTGCTATTGAGAAACTGAAACTTTAGGCTGGTGCAATAAGTTCAGAATATAAAATGTGGCATTTTAGCCATATTCCTTTTTAGGGTTTATTTACCACTTGATGTTGATTTATCCTTAGCACAATTAAAGGCATTCACTGAGAAGGGGGAACATATTATTGTGTTTATTATTGATCATATTATTGTCTTTGATATCCCTAGAGTGGGATCTAGTTGGTGAAGAGCAATATATGTTAATGTTAGTTTGGATAGAAGCATTTATGTAAAAAAAAAAATGATACGTGCTTATGGTTAAAGGAATTGTTCAGTGTAAAAATAAAAACGGGGTAAATAGATTGTGTAAAATAAAAAATGTTTCTAATAAAGTTAGCTAAAAATGTAATGTATAAAGGCTGGAGTGACTGGATTTGTAACATAATAGCCAGAACACTACTTCCTGCTTTTCAGTTTTTTTGGTTTCCACTGATTGGTTACCAGGCAGTAATCAATCAGTGACTTGAGGGGGGCCACATGGGACATAACTGTTGCTTTTGAATCTTAGCTGCATGCTGAGGATCAATTGCAAACTCACTGAAGAGTTACGTCCCATGTAGCCCCCATTAAAGTCACTGACTAACTCAGAGTTAGGGAGCTGAAAAGCAGGAAGTAGTGTTCTGGCTATTATGTTAGACATCCAGTCGCTCCAGCCTTTATACATCACATTACAGATAACTAACTATATTAGAAACATTTTAATTTTGCACATCTCTATTTACCTTATTTTTATTTTCACACTGACCTGTTCCTTTAAAAAGTTTTATTATATACACTGTGCACACAAATCGCTATCCTACTGTCACGTGAGGGGTAAAGGGTTTGCAAAATGTTCACAAAGGCAAAATTGTTTGTAAATCGAATACTTATTCACGTTGCGAACGATTATTTGGGTTCTGTTATGCTAGACATCCAGTCACTCCATCCTTTATAGTAGATTACATTTTAATTAACTAAATTGGGAAAAAAATTATCTATTTACCCAGTTATTTTTACACTGAACTGTTTCTTTAAACTGATTCTTTGGTATGTCTCAGTAGCTAAACCATTGACTTTTTTTTTTTTTTTGGCCCAGTACTACTGATGAACTGAAATAATGCTTCACACACCAGCACTATAAAACAGATCAGGTTGCATGCTGGGTAACAAGGGAGGTTCCCCTGGTCAGCTTCAGTCTATGGTCCCACAATTGCCAGTTTGAGCAACTTTTCACTTCTGAGCAACTGTTGTTGTACAGATTGGATGTTGACTTCTACTAGTTTTCTAAAACACAGCTGCTTAAATTAGGTTTGCCACCTTTTCGCCCAGTGCAATCCGGGCAGGGGGCGAGGCCGTAATGTGGCGGTGCCATGACTAGGCGGTTGCTGGATGACAGGGATATCAAGGCAGGGCTATGACGCGGCCATTGGCAAATCGCAGGTCAATCATAGGAAATCCTGCCTAATTTTCCTAATTTGGAAAACTGGGCAGGCAGTTTTGACCAGGCTATCCAGGTAAAAACCAGGCAGGTGGCAACCCTAGCTTAAATAGTTTGATATATTTATATAGTTTGCATATTACACAAACCAACAGCTAAGCTACTCCGTCCCAAAAAAGTAAAAAATGTTGCAATTTTCTGCTGTTGCAGGGCTTGCTCTCTGAAATACTGCGAAAGGAAGAAGATCCCAAGACAGCATCACAATCCTTACTTGTAAATCTTAGAGCAATGCAGAATTTCCTGCAGCTGCCAGAGGCTGAGCGTGACCGTATATACCAAGATGAAAGGGAAAGAAGCCTTAATGCAGCATCAACCATGGTTCCAACACCTTTGATAAGCACACCATCAAGTCGCCCAACACAGGTAATATGGGTAATAGTGCTTTTAAGAAAAATTTGCATTTACCCATTATCAGCATAACCTCAGATTGCCTTTGTTGTTAAAAATAAAGGCATTGTAACTATAAGAGAGCTGTGATGCATACACAGAAATTGGATCCCATTATTAGTAGTGTTGCCTCCTATTTCTTAAATGTGTATGTTGTAAAGCTATTCCAGCTAAACAACAATTACATGGATGGGACCTGTTATCCAGAATGCTTGGGACCATGGGTTTTCCAGATAACTGATCTTTCCGTAATTTGGATCTCCATACCGTCAGTCTACTAGAAAATCCTGTAAATATTAAATAAACCCAATAGGCTGGTTTTGCTTTCAATAAGGATTAATTATAGTTAGTTTGGATCAAGTACAAGCTACTGTTTTATTATTACAGAGAAAAATGTGGATTATCACTTTATAATGGTGTCTATGGGAGACGGACTTTCCATAATTCGGATCTTTCTGGATAATGGGTTTCCAGATAACAGATCCCATACCTGTATTTGAATGACATACTGTAGCTTTGTAACTTAAGCTTTTTGTAAAAATGGAAGAGGTCTTTTTTTTATTTGTTAAATTCTTTATTTTTCAAGTAGTTAAGGGGAAAGGTTTACAGAAAGGATGGGTAAGGGTAGGGTGAGAGTGGTACGTATGTATATTACAATATCATACAAAGCCGTTTCCGCAATTATTTAACAAAAACAAATTCAAAGAAATATATACACATTGTCGGACTGGCCCACCGGGACACCAGGAAAACTCCCAGGAGGCCAAGGTGTCAGTGGGCCCTCATGCTGCTAAACTTTTGGCCTATTTCATGGCTATTCCCTATTTCTATATGAACAAAGAGGCTAAATAGATGGAATAATTGATTATAGTATGTAAAGAAAACAGACTAGGAGAATAGAGGTTGATAGAGGAGGGGAAGAATAATAGTACTAAAAGTGGCCCCTGGTCTAAGGTTTTATGGTGGGCCCCTGGTCTGAGGTTTTTGGGTGGACCCCTGGTGTCCCAGTCCGACACTGTACATACAGCAAAGGAAGGGGGAATTTTGAGAGGGGAAGGGTTGGGAGAGACCAGGGATTTCAGTTGGCAATTTCACATTATATTTTCTGAGAATAAACATATGTACACTATGAAGTTATTTACTAAAGTCCGATTTTTTTCTGGTCTGAGTTTTAAAGGGGAAAACAGTTTTTTCATGGGAAAAAAAAACCTTGCATTTTTCGTGATTTATTAAATACCAATGCTGCTAAAAGTCAGACTAAAAAAGTACTCAATCTCAAACCTGCCGAGGCCATGTAGAAGTCAATGACAGATTTCCTGTTTACAACTGGAAGATATCCTAATCTGTGCTGGGTTTTGTACTCTGAATGATTTGTCGTTTTCAGGCGATAATCCACAAAAATTGTACAGTTCAGATTTTTTCACGATTTTATTGAATCTTGAATCACCAGATTTTTTCGAGTTAAGTTAATAATGTATATGGTAAAAATGTGTACCGGAATTTGGTCGAAGTGGTTTTAAGTAAATGGTGAGAAATTATCAGATTTTAGTAAATAATCCCCTATGTATTGTCTTGGTATGTCCAGATATTCACGTAAAATTTCTGTAAACCTGGTTCAGTTTAAGCTTATGTACATTACCCAGCGTGTTTCAACTGTGTTTTTTTTTTTCTAAACATCTCAATGATACCAGTTTAAGTGGATTACTTCCAAATTGCTGATGTTCACATGAAAATGGGCAGGATGTGGGTGTGAGTGGGGCAGGAGGGACTATAGTCTCACTGCTTAATATTGTGACTTTGGAAGGTTGAATCCCCTACAGTGTATGTATATCTTGTAAATAGTGATGAGCGCTTGGAAAAAACGCCTGTACAGGTACGGCATCCGTTATCCTGAAGCCGATTATCCAGAAAGCTCCGAATTACGGAAAGGCTGTCTCCCATAGACTCCATTATAATCAAATAATCCAAGTTTTTAAAAATTATTTCCATTTTCTCTTTAATAATAAAACTGTACCTTGTACTTGATCCAAACTAAGATACAATGAATCCTTATTGGAAGCAATACCAGCTTATTGCCGGTTTATTTGATGTTTACATGATTTTCTAGTAGACTTAAAGGGATACTGTCGTGGAAAAACATGTTTTTTACAAAATGTATCAGTTAATAGTGCTACTACAGCAGAATCCTGCATTGAAATCCGTTTTTCAAAACAAGAAATGGATTTTTTTTATATCTAATTTTAAAATTTGCTATGGGGCTAGACATTTTGACATTTCCCAGCTGCCCTCAGGTCATGTGACTTGTGCTCTGATAAACTTCAGTCACACTTTACTGCTGCACTGCAAGTTGGAGTGATGTCATTACCCCTCCCTCCTACAAGCTGCTGTAATGTAAATAGAGCCTTGTCTGCTGAGCCTGTCAATTGAACAATAGGCAGGTATCAAGATAAGCTCCCACTGACACCACTTCAGAAGGACTGAAATAAGATAGTCCTGTGATCACTGCCCCCACTTACGTTTCAAAAATAAATATATATACACACACACACAATTCATTTTGGGCACTGGAAAAAATATTTTATATAGATAGTTTATTATATTTGCTTACACAAAAATGAATGGCAGAAACAGAGGAGTACACTCCCAGGACTGATGACAGGGAATAGAAAAAAAGGATAAAATAAGGAGGACATACTTGAAAACCAGGAAAACTTAGGAGGAAGTCTAGGAAGGGTTAAAATAGCTCATGAGAAAGGAGGCAGTAAGTAGTTAATGAAAAAAGAAGTATTGCAGGCAGGAAAGGAGCAGTGTGTGTGAGGTGGATAGCAGAGGGAACTCAGAGCTCCTTTACCACATCTAGTAACCAGTAAAACTAACTAGGAAGGCAGCAAGGAGAGAGAGCTCCAAAGGAAAGCAGAGAACAAACTTACAGAATGGCAGGAGCTTTGATAGTGTCTGTGGGAGGAGGGGCTGCTAGTGCAGCTGTAGAGCAGGACGTAGGAAAGTGAAAGTAATTGCTTCCCTGCAAACCATGTGACCTCTCTCCTCCAAACATCACACGCATGGGCAGAGAGGGCAGGGGGAGTGCACAGCTAGATTCTCATGTCGTAGTGCGACCTGGCTTTTCATTACAGAGTGGCTGCCTCCAAGCACACAGGTAATGCTGTGCCTGCTGTTAGAGCAGCACAGGATGAATGTGTAATGAGCAGAAATGGAAGCCCCCATGACAAAATACAAACTAAAATAACTTATGCATGGATTTGTGGATTAACATTTTATTTGACAGACAGTGTTTATGGATGTGTGTTTTTTATAAAAAAAATTTTTAAATGACGACACATTCCCTTTAATGTATGAAGATCCAAATTACGGAAAGATCCATTATCTGGAAAACCCCAGGTCCCGAGCATTCTGGTCCCATACCTGTATACTCTAATTGGTAAAAAATGTGTTGCTCGTCACAAAAATGTATCGCCCATAGACTTCAATGCATTTTGCAAATGCCATTTTTGCGAATTTTCACAGAAGTGAAACAGGTCATATTTGCCCATCACTACTTGTAAAGAGTTGAATTAGATAGATGCTACTTAAATAAAAAGTATAACCGTTATCTAAAGGGATGATTCATCTTTAAATTAACTTGTATGTTATAGAATGAACAATTCTAAGCAAATTTTCAATTGTTCTTCATTATTTTTTGTTTTTATTTGCCTCCTTTTTCTGACTCTTCACTCTGATTTCAAATGGGGGTCACTGACCTTGTCTAAAAAACAAATGCTCTGTAAGGCTACACATTTATTGTTATTTCTACTTTTTATTATTTATCTTTCTATTCTGACCCTCTTCTAATCATAGTCCAGTCTCTAGTTCAAATGGATTTAAGGTTGCTAGGGTAATTTGGACCCTAGCAATCGGTTAGTTAGCAAACTAACGAGCTGCTGAATAAAAAGCTAAATAACTAAAAACCCACAAATAATATGACATGAAAACCAATTGCAAATTTTCTCAGAATAGCACTGTCTACATCATACTAAAAGTTAACTCAAAGGTGAACCTTTAAAAGTTGTTCCAGTGTGTCTGAATCTTTTCTACTAGCATGTGCTTTGCATGGGGGGGCAAGGGTTTGGATGGTGAATACTCAAGAGATCAGAATGGCATTTAGTTGTGTGCAGTCAATCACATTCTGCCGAACTGACACTAGAATCAGTTTGATAGATTTCAGCTCAGTGCTAATGTTTATTTAAGATGGCTCACATTCTTTAAAGTATTATCTGCCTTAATAATCACAGGCTCCTTAACCTGCTCTCCTCTCAAATGCAGGCTTGCATTGGGCATTAGTTTATGGTATATATGTGCAAGATGTGCATCAGGTACAGTATACATTTTAAATATCTACAGAAGATATACTGTAAACAGAAGAATGTCATACTTTAGGATGCCTGCTCATGAAAGTCAATGACACCGTGATAGAGCATGCTCATAATTTAAGTTCAGCAACAGACCTTGGAGATAATTAGTCTGCCATTATTTATTTATTTTTGTTTCATGCACTTGCTACACATATAAAGAGTAAATGTATGCTCATCTGTAAAAGGTTAGAATTTGTATATATTCATTAAAGAAAATCTACATGGAAAATCGTACATACTTTAATATAGTATCTAGTTTCAGCGTGCATTAAAAAACAAATGAGTTCATCAGAGACCAAATCTTCTGCTCTTGACAACATGAGGTAGATTTTACAGCTTATGATTACCAAATGTCATCCAGGAGACATAAATAAGGCAGGTTGGAGATGCTAGATAGGAGGAAGTTACTTCTTTTGTGCACTAATTAATTTATTGAAAGAGAGTGAATTTCCTTATTGAAAGGGAACATGGTGTGCTAACTCTAGTCTACTATTAATGGAGTTTAGCCTGAAGTCCTATGAAGATTTATTTTAGCGATAAGGGGAAAAGTACTCCAGATTATAAAAAAAGTGATATCTCTATAGAACTATAGTGATTTAATAATTAGTCTTGCCTCCGGTGAATTGCTTCAGTGAATTTTACTTCAGTGCTTCTGCAGGTCTCCTTGGCTCAGAAGGTTACTAATATCATTTGAAATGTCTAATATTATTACTGTAGAGCAGTCTTATGTTCAGGGTAGGGATGCACTGAATCCACTATTTTGGATTCGGACCTAACCCCCGAATCCTTTACGAAAGATTCGGCCGAATACTGAACCGAAGCTGAATCCTAATTTGCATATTCAAATTAGGATGGGAATGGGAAAAATATTTTACTTCCTTGTTTAGTTACAAAAAGTCACACGATTTCCCTCCCTGCCCCTAATTTGCAGAAGGATTTGGCCGAATCGTGCTGAAAAGGGCTGAATCCCGAACCGAATCCTGGATTCGGTACATCCCTAGTTCAGGGTTACAGTTTACAGTAACAATAATTCAAAGTGCGGTGAGATTTGCTTAGTAAGTGATTGGCAACCCTTGCTTGAAAGGCTGTTTTTCTTCATACAGCTCAGTCTTTCAGTCAGGCAAATACTTAAATAGCAGTGGCTATACCAGATAACTTAATAGATGTTATAGCCCACATTCACCTATGCACTTATCTTCCTAGTACTTATCTTCCTAAACATAGCTAAAGTCACATGCACTACCATAGCATTCAAATTCTATATTCTACAAGCTATGACAGTGGCACCCAAAGGTTACATGAGACACATATCTATCCTGCTAGCTACAATTCTGTACATTGGGAATTGAAGAATAAACTCCGATATCTAGAACCGTTTTTTTACCATTTCCACATTTCAAATAGGTTGCATTCTGCATTTTGTTAAAGGACCAGTAACCAGTAATCAAAAAATGAAATTGTTTTAAAGTAATAAAAATATAATGCAGTGTTGCCCTGCACTAGTACAACTGCTGTGTTTGCTTCAGAAACATTACTATTGTTTATATAAATAAGCTACTGTGTAGCCATGGGGGCAGCTATTCAAAGGAGAAAAGGCTCAAGTTAGACAGCAGATAAGCTCTGTAGAGCTCTGTAGAACATAATGATATCTGTTATCCATTATTTATCCTGTGCCATATAGCCGTTTTTCAATTTCCACCATTGCTACTCAGCAGCTTGTTTATATGAACTATAGTAGTGTTTCTGAAGCAAACAGACCAGTTTTACCAGTGCAGGGCAACAGTACATGATATATTTATTACTTTAAACACTTTCAGTTTTTGGTGTTACTGTTCCTTTAACTGAAATTTTATTTGAGAGTGGGATTTCATGTTCATCTAATGCAGTGATCCCGAACCAGTAGCTTGTGAGAAACATGTTGCTCTCCCCACCACTTGGATGTGGCTTCCAGTAGTCTCAAAACAGGTGCTTATTTATTTTTGATTTTTGAACAAGTGCACTGCTAAACAGAGCTTCAATGTAGGTTGACAATTTACATAGGGCCTACCAAATAGTCATTCACAGCACTTACCGTGTATACTCGAGTATAAGCCGAGTTTTTCAGCACCCAAAATGTGTTGAAAAAGTCTACCTCGGCTTATACTCGAGTCAGTCAGGTCAGAATCACCCAAACCGCATCAATTGCGCTCATGAAATCTCCTCCTGTGCCCCACACAGCTGCCTCGTTCCTGGCTGTATTCATTAGTTCAGCCGGCAGCCATTTTCCCTTCATTACATTATTCCTGCTGTAAATGGCCATGCCCCTCCTACTTGACCTCTCCCCATTCAGTTTGAGGGGGTATCCAAACTACAGCCCACTGATTTTTAATTGGGCCGCAGCCAGGGCCGGATTATCCAGAAAAGCGGCTGGTTTTAGGGGCCCGGTACAGGGCCTGCCTAGCTGAAGGGGCCTGGGCCGCTGGGCTATCATCGAGGAAAGGATCACCTGACCCCCCGCTGGCCTGGCATCAAATTGATCAGCAGCCTCCCGCATCTTCCGGGGCCCCTGCCATGACGTCCAGCTGCCGATACACTTCTGAGGTTCGTTGCGCATTAGTCTCGGCAGTTAATATACTGTGCCGATACTACGGGACTCCAGTGCAGGAGGGGTGCCTCTCTCTCTCTCTCTCTCTGTAGCGCTCTCTCCTCTCTATAGTGCTCGCTCTCTCTATAGCGATCGCTCTCTCTATAGCGCTCTTTCTATATCGCTCTCTATAGCGCTCGCTCTCTCTATAGCGCTCGCTCTCTCTAGAGTGCTCTCTCTTATTCGAAATACTGGATGTGTTGTCAGGATGCAGTTTTTTTACCATGAGGAGGAGAAATTGAAACGTACAGCCTAATTTCTGAGAGACAGTAGATGTCTCTAAAACATTGTCTGCAGTAGAGCTTGGCAGAAGAGCTGAACTTGGCAGAACTGGCTTGCCTACTAGACAGGACTTGAAAGCTTTCAGAGCACAGAGAACTGCCTTACCTTGAGTAAATTTGAGGGCTCCATATTCACTGACAACAGAACCCCAGAGAGTGGGCATCCAGCCCTGCTGCATCCATGGTTAATAACCCACATACCAAAAAGTTAACTTTTTGAGACTTCACTCCAAGCAGATATACTTGATAATCCACATTCTTGTCCCACACCAAGAGACTTAAAACATATTAATTACCCTCATGAAATCCCATACCGAAGGTGCTCCCTATATAGAGTAAAACATACCCAGATGTTTATAGCTCTCTCTCTCTCTCTCTCTCTCTCTCTCTCTCTCTCTCTCTCTCTCTCTCTCTCTCTCTCTCTCTCTCGCTCTCGCCTTTTATTATATGCAAGCCATTTCAGATACTGTTTATAGCCTTAATTGGTACAGTAAGCATGTCACTTGTCTACTACTACTACTGGTTCAGAGAATGGGCATTAACACTCGGGGGTTGATACTTATTATTATGGAAAAATTTGCTGAGCTGTAATGATTTTACTGAGCTCTCTCTCCTTTAATGCTGTAAAGTATAAATACAAGATGTCCTTCCTGAATGTTTAATATGTTGCTGCTTGATTAAATTTTTTTGGTGGCCAAATTTAGGATAACTTACCAGCACCCTAGGCTTATACTCGAGTCAATAAGGTTTCCCAGTTTTTGTAGGTAAAATTAGTTACCTCGGCTTATACTCGGGTCGGCTTATACTCGAGTATATACGGTATTTGGCAGCCCAAGAACATTTTTTATGCTAGTGTTGCTTCCCAACCCCTTTTACTGAGTGTAGCTCATGGACTCAAAAGGTTGGGGATCCCTGATCTAATGTATAACATTTAAGGCATTGACACATTGGGTTTTGAAAATAAAAAGCCCTCCGCCTATCATTTGCCACCAGACCTTTTCACATTGAGTTTTGTTTCATGTGGTTTTCCCTATGATCGTTTTTGGTAGATACAAAACCTTGTTTGGAATTATCCCACACTGATTTCATGGGGGGGTGGGGGAGTAGGGGTTGCATCAAAAGTTATAATGTGCTTATCTTCTGTAGAAATCAATAGAAAATATAAGGCCCCCCTAGTTTTAAGCATTATTGTTGGAAATGTAATGTAGGTCGCAATGTGTTAAATATTCGCTTTACATAAAATTCTGCCTTTGCGAACATTTCACATACTCTTTACCCCTCACATGACCATAGGATAGCGATTGCCAATTTTATAATTTGTGATTTGTAATTTGTGAGCAGTGTATGTAATAAAACTTTTTTAAAGGAACTGTGTAAAAATAAAAACAGGGTAAATAGATATGTGCAAAATTAAAATGTTTCTAATATAGTTAGTTATCTGTAATGTAATCTGTAATGGCTGGAGTGACTTGATGTCTAACATAATAGCCAGAACACTACTTCCTGCTTTTCAGCTCTCTAACGCTGAGTTAGTCAGTGACTATAAGGGGGGCCACATGGGACATAACTGTTAAGTGAGTTTGCGACTGATCCTCAGCATGCAGCTCAGATTCAAAAGCAAATAGTAAAGACCCATGTGGTCCCCCCATCAAGTCTCTGATTGATTACTGCCTGGTAATTAATGGCTTTCAATGGCTGTCCTCATGACTACACGGCAGCTTGTTTATATAAACTATTGTAGAGTTTCTGAAGCAAATAGCCCAGTTTTACTTGCGCAGCACAAAAGTACATTTTGGTGTTACTGTTCCGTTATGGTTATTAGAGCACAGCTGTGAAATTGGAATGGAGTGAGTTTTTACTTACTTTTGTTGTTCTGCTAATATAAAAAACTGAAATTTTTAAAATAAAAAATACACAGACTTATGCAGAAATGTTGTTAGTAGCAAATCATGAAAAGTCCACCATTATAGCTGCTTTGCTCCAACTTACATTTGTCACAATTGTGCCTGATGCATCAAAAACAAAAGAAGTTGTACTTACAAGTTGCGTCCAGTATTTTTTTTCCGGCAGGGGAGTTCACATGAGTTCACATTCAATATGGCTTTTTCATTCAGTTCTTCAGGTGTGGTGCACCTATTGACTGATCCCACTTTGGGGAACTTGGATATAGCACCAACCCCAGGATAGTGCCAACTTCAGGGTTCCCCACTGTCAGTAGGTGCAGTTGCACACCATTCATCAGAAGAGGCAGGAAGGACTCATTAGAAACCACATGGAAGTGCAGAATTATGCTTGGCTGCAAGTACCTTAATAAATATGCAATCTCTATTGAGACCTTTCTATTGAGTGCTTGCAGGTGTGTTTGTAAAGGACCCCCAATACCTTTCTTTTTCACTCTAACTCTACGTATGATTAAATAAATAATCTAAAACTGAATTTGACCAAAAAAAAAACCTGAAAGTCATTCTGATGTTATCAGAGACATGAATCATGAGTGATGTTGCACATCATTTTAAATAATCCTATTTTCTTTAGACTTATGGTTAAATTCTTTCACATGAATTGCAAAAAGCTTTCAGTCATAGATTTCCATGGCTCTGTACAAATATTTGGCAGGTTTCCACAAAACTTATTTTATGACTTTGTAATTCTACGTTGTCATTTAAAAATGGTGATCATGTTGTATTAACCTTTTAGTAAATAATTACACATTTCTAACTCGACATGATCTATGATAATGCTTAATGTTATGCCACTCTTCTTACTAAAGGAAAACTATACCCCCTGAGCAATGTAGATCTCTAAAAATATATTGCATAAAACAGCTTGTAAAACCCTGCTTCATGTAAATAAACCATTTTCATAATAATATACTTTTTTAGTAGTATGTGCCATTGGGTAATCATAAATGGAAAACTGCTATTTTAAGAAATAAGGCCCCCCTCCCTGGGATCATAGGAATGCACGGTGCACACAAACAAACCATACATGTTAGGTCACATGAGCCAATTAACATACAGAGTTCTGTCTTTTGCTTCCACACTTCTTCCTGTTATAGTTAGAGCTGTAAGGGAGCATAGAGACTACAAAAAATGGTGGTTCAAGGCAAGAGATGTAAAAGGACAATATTTACTTAAATATATATACCAGATTGGTAAGATTCTTTAATATGCCACTTAATATAATATAAACTATCTGTTGCTTAAATATTAATTTGGGGGGTAACGTTTTCCTTTAAGGCAGCTTGTAGAGTAAGTCATTTGCCCTGCAAATGTTCATTCATTTTGTTTCCCAGTTATACATTTGCTTATAAATAGCACTGTCTAAATCTGTGTTCCAGGTGAAGACGACTACCATTGCAACAGAGCGGAATGGGAACATGGAAAACTGTACGATGAATATTAATGCTTCCATTTATGATGAAATCCAGCAGGAAATGAAGAGAGCGAAAGTATCCCAGGCTCTGTTTGCAAAGGTTGCAGCTTCTAAAAGCCAGGTATGTCATTTTAAGTTTGAACTTACCAAACTAACGTTACAAAAAAAACATGGACTGAAAGTCACCTTTAATGCAGGTCAATTGTTAACGATTGTATCATTGGTTTACCGTTATATGATTTTTATGTGTGTGCTCAATTTTAATTATGCAAATGAAGGTCCTGACTGATCAGAATTCACCCAAATTATTATAATAGCCTAATAATGGAGCAGGCTCTTTAATCTACTTTATCCTGTATTATTTTTATTTGCTGATGTGCTGGTAAGGAGTCTATACTTATCTTACTGTTAGTCCAGCAGGGCTGTCTCACACAGTATCAGAAGACCAGAGGCATTACAATGTTTTTTGTCAGGTTTGACTGGTTCAGCTGGTATTGTAGGACTTAGTGTGAGCATCCAGTATCCCGAGGATAACTTTTTTTTTTTTTCCTTATTTGTTGCTACAGCCAGCTAAATCTATGGTTTGGCTTTGTAGCAGTGTAGTTGATTTTAGGGATGCACCAAATCCAGGATTCGGCCTTTTTCATCAGGATTCAGATTTGGCCGAATCCTTCTGCCAGGCCGAACCGAATCTGTATCTTAATTTGCATATTCAAATTAGGGGTGGGGAGGGAAATCACGTGACTTTTTGTCACAAAGCAAGGAAGTTGAACATAATTTCCCAATTCCACCGAATTCGGTATTCAGCCGAATCTTTTGGGAAGGATTCGGGGGCTCGGACAGATTCGGTGCATCCCTTGTTGATTTATTATGTGGGTAGCATCTTAACTTACACTTATGCTATAGTGAGTCTCACCTGGTGGTTGTACTTCTAAATAAACTTATTATTGTTAAAAAAAAAAAAAGTACAGTTTCCAGAACACTGGGCCCAGGGGAGTTGGTGTACCTAATGTACCAGGCAGCTGACAGCAAACAGGCTAGTGAATTGAGTGGTGTGTTTGCTGAGGAGGCAGGAAGCAAGTTGCATGTTTTCACCCCAAAGGATTTTACGGTCCATATTCTCCTCAAAGGCTTCATAGACATCACTGTATACAATGATCATCTTGATATCCAATCAAATATGCTATATCTGCAATAATTGGGCCACTGCACATGGAAAGGTGTACAGCGTCGAATTCAGTTTCTGGGGATCTCAGTCAGGGATTATTCACAGTTGCCATGTGGTAGCTGTGCAAAGAAATGGCATTGTTACTCCAGTTGTTATGCAGTGTTACTCCAAGTACTTGAGTCACATGGGTGA
The DNA here is from genome assembly GCF_017654675.1 of Xenopus laevis. Classification (NCBI taxonomy): domain Eukaryota; kingdom Metazoa; phylum Chordata; class Amphibia; order Anura; family Pipidae; genus Xenopus; species Xenopus laevis. Next base: position 37,533,432 of record NC_054382.1, on the reverse strand, counting down.
ATAGAGTCTACACTAATTCTTATTGCAGAAAGAAAAAAAAATGGCAGGTTTTCTGGATAATGGATCTTTCCTTAATTTGGATCTTCATACCTTAAGTGTACTAGAAAATAATGTAAACATTAAATAAACCCAATAAGCTGGTTTTCTTCATATAAGTATTCATATCATCTTAGTTGGGATCAAGTACAAGTTTATTATTACAGAAAAAGAAAATAATTTTTAAATCTGTAGATTATTTGGATAAAATGGAGTCTATGGGAGACGCCTCTCCGTAATTCAGAGCTTTCTGGATAATGGGTTTCCGGATAACGGATCCCATACCTGTGTGTGTGCACGCACGCACACACACACACACACAACTACTTGTATAGATTTTTCTTTGTATGGCTAAATTATACTGTGCTGTGTGTCCTTAGGTCTGTTTCAGACTAAAAAGTACAACTACATACCTCCTAGCATTTTGGAAATAGAAAGAGGGACAAAAAGATGTGCCATGTGGAGCGAGTCGTTTTTCACCATGCCCATTTTTGTGACCACACACCATAATTAATTACCATGTTCTTTTTACAAAATTTGGCGTGTTATTAAAGTTTTAACTAATTTCAGTGGTTTTTGTGTTATTACAGTTTTGCTATAAAAAAAAAAGTGAATTAACCTTTAAGCTGTGAGTCTTTCTCCCAAGAGACCTGCTTATCTTAAATTGTTACAGTTGCTTCTTTTCTTATCTTAAATTGTTACAAAAGTATCTAAGAGCACCTGGCAGCTGTTCTGGGCTCTCTGCCAAAAGCCAGTAAAGTTTCAAAAACGTATCTTTTTCTGGCTGTTCAGTGCAGGAGATCAAAGAGAAAGTCGGGACATTTCAGTGGGTTGAGTTAGGAGGTATGCAACTATCTGGCCATTAGTGGCCAACAAAACAAAAGTTGCTTAAAAACAGATTGACCAATAACCAGAACTGGATGGGTCAAAGTCAGTGCAGTTTGTTCATACAGAATAATATAGAATAATTGTTCTGAATGGCTACAGCCCACAACTTTCCAGTTTGTTTCTTTGTTTTTTTTACTTCTTTTAATGGATTGTCTCAATCTATATATAGATGTATATTGGAGATGCTACACTAAATCCAGCTTCAAACATCAACATAAATCTGCATCTGTTTTGATCATCTGCTAATAGACTGCACTAACTTTTGAAACAAGTAGCAATGGTAGAACAACCATTTAATCATCTCTACAAAATATTTGTTGTGGCAGACATAGTAGTATATTTCCATATTAGATTTATCTGTCAAAGGATTGGCAGCATTGAAGAATAAAGAGGAAATCATTATTTGCACTGGTGCAGGTCTGGACTGACAATCTGTGCAAATGCCAGAGGGGCTGCTATAAGGTGCCATAGAAAGTCAATATTTAGTGGGCTGGTGGGGGCTGTTTGGGCCTCTGTGTACCTGAAATGCCAGGGACTATTTTAATTCTCAGTCCGGACCTGCACTGGTGTATGTTATTTTCACAAACACAGGGCAAGAGTCTTTCCTTTTTTTTAATTAGAATGTGTGTCCTTATCTGCCCTTGATTTGGGAGCTTATTTGTGAGCTCACACCCTTTCAACCAGAGTCATTATTTTCAAATTTTAGAATGTAGGTTTAAGGGCTTACAACTTGAAAACAAACATCTTGGTCCCTTTAGAAACAAATCTCATTAAGAAGTCCCCAGGGAATCCATTTCTGACCACATTTAGCGGGGGCAGGCTACATTTTACATGTTGGCTGTATCTGCTACTTCAATTACTCTGCAATCTGTGCTGCAAACTCTACTTGTTCTGTTAGATTTCTGCTTATGCTGCTTATCTTATGCACCTTATTATAGGTTCCATATTAATTAAGGATGCACCGAATTCAGGATTCGGGTCGGGATTCGTCCTTTTTCAACAGGATTCAGATTCGGCCGAATCCTTCTGCCTGGCAGAACCAAAAACTAATTTGCATTTGCAAATTAGGGCCGGAGAGGGAAATCTCGTGACTGTTAGTCACAAAACAAGAAAGAAAAAAATGTTTTCCCTTTCCCACCCCTAATTTGCATATGAAAATTAGGATTCGAATTTAGTTCTGTATTTGGCCTAATCTTTCGCGGGGGATTTGACGGAATCCAAAATAGTGGATTTGGTGCATCCCTAATATTATACTGATCTACTCTAGGGTTGCCACCTGTTCAATTTTGACCTGAATAGTTTGGTTTTCTAAGGCGTGTGCGGATCTCAACTTCCTGTTCTTTTTCCGCCTTGTGAAACCTGAACAATAATCTGGCCAATGAATAAAAACATTTAAATACTAAGATTCTCAACTTAACATGGCTTAGTTATTATCTAGTACAGTTAATTTATTTTTTTACAGAAACAAAAAAAAAAAAAAGCAAATCATAGTTACATAGTTAAACTGGGTTGAAAAAAGACCAATGTCCAATCATTCAAACATAATAAATTGATAACCTGTAATTAGAGGTTTGCGCTTACTCATCAGGCAGAATATAGAGAGAAATAGGGTTGCCACCCCTGTGGTTTTAACTGGACATCTCGGTTTTTCAAAGGGCTATCTGTTCAAAACTTTCTGTCCGGTGTAAAACATTCAGAAAACTGAACAGAAATTATGCACTAACTCCGCCCTGGCGTCATAACTCCGCTGACATCATTGTGCCTTCCTCTGATGTCATCATGCCCACCCTAACATCGCTGCCCCACCACCTTTGTTCGGGTTTAACCGCTGGCAAAGGTGCCAACCCTTATCTACTCCCATATGTATAACAAGGCCCCTTTGCACTAACCTATAGCAACCAATAACATGTATGCATTTGAACAGGTGACCGGTACATTCCGCTGATTTGCACCGTCTTTCTAAAAAAATGTATAAAAATTTGAGTAGCATAACATGACACAGAACTGGATTTTTGTCTCTTTTCCCCTTTCAGAGACCTGGAATTCTGACATTTTAGCCTAGAAAATTTAAGACACAGGACACCTTCAGGTATCTATCACTGATTGGAAAGTTTATAAATGAGACACTATTAGCAGCTTGGGGATATATTCTATAGTTCCCTGTGGATTCTTTAGGGGGGAGGGTGTGACGTAGAAGTATCAAAAACCTTTTATTCTTTGCTGCCGATACTTTAAAGGATAAATCTCATATGGGATATATATAAATACATATGGAATCTTTGAGCAGCTGAATTTTCATCATAATTCAGTATCGGTGACTATTTTCTAAAATACAGCACACCATAAAAGGTAAACTTACATATATATTTATAGATGTGTGTATTTACTTAATAAAATCTTTGTTTTCCAAACACAGTTTTGAAAATCAAGTCTTCGTATTGCTTTTGCTTCTTTCATTTCGTAAATCAGATCATAGGCAGCATTCTGTCATATAATAAGGTGTCTGATCCTTTTTGCCAGTTTGTTGATGCACCGACTCCTTCAAATTGACCATTGCAACACATGGTTTCCCCTGAAACTAGCTGTGATAATTAGCGTGGCTCTAATGAGACAAGATGTCACTGATCTTGTGCTGAACTGTCGACTATCCGCACTACGGGTGGGAACTGTCAAAGTCTGCCATCTGTGACTGAGCTTGGTGCTTTCTGCATGCACACCCAAACCAAAGCATGCTCATTGCGTTTGTTTTGTTTCACGTAAATGCCAGGTCCAAGTGTTTTTGAGGCACATCTTTTATTGCTATAGTCCCAATCAGTTCTGTCATTGTTATGCAGCTTCCTTTTATGGTATTTATGATTGCACCATGAAACAGATGATAATATAGATATGAATAAATAGTCAAAGCAAGTAAAAGTGTTTGAGAGAGAGAGAGAGAGAGAGAGAGAGAGAGAGAGAGAGAGGACCTACAGAATCTTTCTGTAATTTGGATCTTCATAAGTCCACTATACAATCATGTAAACATTAAATAAACCCAATAGGCTGGTTTTGATTCCAATAATGATTGATTATATGCTGGTTTGGATCAAGTACAAGCTACTGTCTTAATATTACAGAGAAAAAGAAAATCTTTGAAAATGTAGATTATTTGATTATAATGAAGTCTATGGAAGACAGCCTTTCTGTAATTCTGGATAATTGGTTTCTGGATAACGGATAATTTCTTTAGAGCAGGCACTCGATGAAGGCAAACCTACACCAGGCAGTCAGTTGAAAGTAAAAGGATTTGTGTCCACTGCCTTAAACATTTCGTGTTAACCAACACTTAGAGGGTTCTTTACTAAACTCCAAATGCAGAAATCACGAAAAATTTGTGATTATTTATATAAAATCTGACTTTTAAAAAAATCACAAATTTTTTGGAATTTATTTGACCCTGAGGATGGAAAAGTCAAAATCTGAAAATCCGCCATCTCAAACCTGTTAAGATTGCATATAAGTAAATGGGTGAAGTCTCAATGATTTTTTGGTATGTGCTGGGGTTCGTGCAATACCCCGAAGTTTTCTGAGTTTTCTGAAAAAATCTTGAAATTCGTGAAAATTAGATGAAGGAAATCCCCAAAAAATCATGAAAATCTGATATTTTTTTTTTTTTTTTTTACTGCAAAGCAAATTTTCGGGAAAATGTAACCATAAATAAGCGTAAAATACTCGAGCGGATTTGATCGGAGTTTGTAGCAGAAAATATTGATATAAACTCAGACTTTGATAACCCCCTAAATCATAGGCTGGATGACGGTTGCCATACCTGTATTTATCAGTATGGCTTTTTATAACCCTTCCAGTCCTAAAACGATAAACAAACTGATATGCTCTCCTGGCACCTGCTCATATACTGAATAAGACATAAAAATAAAGCAGACAAGCTGTTTTTTGTATTAGTCCATTGCTAAAATATTGAGAGGGGGTATTAAATGTAGGAGAAAACACCAGGTTCTGGAACCCTGCAGACTAGTATGGTCCTGTATAGAACTGAAAGCCTAGAACTGCTTATCATTCCAAAATGTTTTTTGTTGCTTTTTATTTCCTCCTCCTCTGGCAGACCACACAGGGCTTGTTCTGAAGAACATTTTCACTAATCTGATCAGGCAGCCAAATACGCCGGGAAAACTGCTTTAATGATCCCACTAATTACCTCAAGTCAATATGAACTGTATTATTAGACCGAGGGAAAATATTCCATTAGGTCTCCCCCTCGGGAGTTTCTCCGCTTTGTGATGTCACCGAAGCCTTCGCCCTCTCGATTGTAATTAATTTTATTTACACACGCAGGCACGCACAAGGTCACACCTGCACAACCAGAGCTGGCCGGGGAGTTAGTGACACTCAGGCTTAATCAGATCTCTCATAATTACCATTCTGCATGTTTCTGACACACGCTGAGAAATATTTCAATTTAACTGCTGCTAGAGGCACAACCAGATGTATTGTGAGAGTGGCTGCATTGGAAATATTATTCCTCAGGATAAACTCTCTCCTCCTCTTTTTCCTCCCACCCCTCCCTCTTACATCTAATGATGTCTCCTGTACATTTTCAATGCAGTGCTAGCTTGATAACAGACGATTAGACCGTTTAACCACAAACAGCTTGTTCATTTTTTTTTTTTACAAATGAAAACCACATGTGGAGAAGCAAGCATTTTAACCTTTAACTTTTTGTGTCCTCTGCTGTGTTTTAACTGTACGCACTTATTATTCAACACAGATTACAATGAAATTACCCATTCAGTACAGCAATAAATAAGTTATATGAAAGCAATTGAGTAACATTAGGGGTGTTTTGTACAATATGGCAACACACATGGAAGGCTGAACCTATTATAGTGTAGCTTCATCATGTTTTCTGGGCTGTGCACTCCCATTTATATTCATTAATAGTGGTCATCATTTAACTTCGTATTCCATTTTGGATAACGGGTGCTTGTAAAAAACATAATCTAGAACTCACACATGGATTATTACAGAATTTAATTCTATGATTAGATTTAAAATTGTATGATCATAATGGTGATAGATAGTCATTCGCGGCGAATCTCCGCGTTTTGCCACCAGCGAATAAATTTGCCACAAATTTTTTATGACACCATCGACAATTCAGACACCGGTGACGATTAACAGACACCCATTAACTTTAATGGGTGCCGGCGCCAACTTCGACACCAGCGCCAAAATACGCAAAGAAAAATTTGCCCATCACTAGTGGTAGATCCTGCAGTTGATAAACGTTTTTCCACCAAAAACAATTACTATTGGCCCAGGTATTAGACCTGGGCCAATTACAGTTGACCCAGGGCAAATTATAATTTTGTTTGGTGGAAATGTGTTAATCATATTGCCAACAAGAAAATCGCTGTGAAAAGAAATGTATAAGCTGTTCAAGTAACTGAACATAATTTTGTACTTTTATTGTTTCTTTTCAAAATTTTAGATTTAATTGGCTATAGGTATTCTATCGGAGTATATACAGTTATTGCCTACATACATTTTTTTCATGTTATACCATGTACAGGATCCATTATCCAGAATCTAGGAAGGCCATCTCCCATAGTGCCCGTTTTAAGCAAACAGTTCTAAATTTTAATAATGACTTCCTGTTTCTTTGTAATAATAAAACAATACTTTTACTTGATGGTAACTAAACTATGGATGCACCGAATCCAGGATTTGGTTGGGATTCAGCCTTTTTCAGCAGGATTTGGATTCGGCAAAATCCTTCTGTCCGGGGAACCGAATCCTAATTTGCATATGCAAATTAGAGCTGGGGAGGGAAATTGCGGGGCTTTTCGTCGGGAGTCCGGCGGAATCCAAAATAGTGGATTCGTTGCATCCCTAAACTTAAATAAACTATCACAGAAATAAATTTGCCAGTGCTCAGTCTAACCCACACTGTGGCATTTATAGCAGCTGGTCAACTCCAGATTGTGGGTTAGACCAAGCCCTGGCACAAGGGTGTTTATAGCAGCTGGTAAACGCTACATCGTGGTTTAGACTGAGCGCTGACGATTCTTTTTTTCTGTGTTTCATGTACAGATTGTAGCCAAATATTGCCTATAGCTGCCATTCAGCCTTTAAAACAGTGAATAACTTTTAGATGTATGCTAATTGGCTGGGGCTTAAAGTGGACCTGTCACCCAGACACACAAATCTGTATAATAAAAGTCCTTTTCAAATTAAACATGAAATCCAATTTCTATTTTTTATTTAAGTATTCATAGCTGTTGTAAGCTCATTTAAAAATCTCAGCTGTCAATCAAATATTGTCTGCCACTCCTCTTTGCCTTAGGCATAGAGGCGGGGCAGACAATTACTTTCACTTTCCATTCAGCACTTCCTAGATGTCACTGCTCTCCACATATTCCCCCGTTCTCTTTACCATTTAATTGTGTAGCCAGGGCATGGGGATGGACATCGCGTCCCCCATTCTGGTGCACAAACAAGATTCTGAGACTATGCAATGCTTGCCATAATAACAGTGTGCACAAAATGGCTGCTGCCTGCTTGCTATAATTTTGAAATCCCAGACTGAAGAAAGCAAGATTCAAATAATTTGTATAGTGTAATTAAAGCTCATTTTGCTTGACTAAAGTGATAAAATAGGATTTTGAATAATTTTTTTGGGTGAAGGGTCCCCTATAAAAGCTCCCTGCTTTTTCACTATAGCCGAGTTAAGAGGAAGTCCGCCATGGTCTTGTTACTCAGTCACACTGTCTACTGGGGGACTTGATTTTAAATGCACTACACACTTAAAATGTGCATAGATAGTGTAGGGAGGTAATTATTCATAGGTGTATGTTTGTTGGCTGGGGCTTAAAAGCTCCCTGTTTTCCCACTAGAGCTCCTGAGCAAAGGGTAAGTGCACAGTCACACTGGTTGCTGGGGGACTTGAATATGAATGCACTACAAACTTAGAATGCTAATGGATAGTGTAGGACTCGCGTACAGTGAGGGGCCTTGACGTGGCACGTGAGCTTATATATTTTGGCCAAAGTGTGGTACTAACACCTCATTTTTTGAAATAATTATTTTTAAATAAACTATCCACTGTTTTATACTTGTTTAACTAAGCATTTTCTTTATGTGAAAACCAACAATGTTTAAAATGTACTTTTAACAGTGGCAGAGCTGTCAACCCCCCCCAACACACACACACATTTTTTCAGGAGTTACCAGATTTTGGGCTCTGTCCCCGGCCTCCCATCACCCATATGCATTTCCCCCAATTCCGATCCATTTGCGGGTAAACATCCGATGTGTGCATGTGATGTCAGCAGCGTGATGTGAGTATGTGCAGCACAGAATCTGTAGCTTCAGGACAGGTTGTGCACATGAGTGATGTCACTTCCTGGTCACAAAACTTTTCACTGGCGCACAGTGCGGATCCCCTGTAAGAATCCTTTCAGCTTGAAGTTCTCCAGTGGGAAAGGTTATAATCATCTGTGCCTATAGTTATTGTGGTTTCAACATGGCTGATGGGCAAAAAGTAAAACCAGAGCAACTGTATGTGCCTCAGTTGGTTCAACTAGCCATACAAATTTACTAAACGTTGGTTTTCACTAGCTCTGAACACTTTGGGGCATATTTATGATGCTGTGTAAAACGGAATTAGCCACAAAAATGGTGTAAAAAGCTGTGAAAAACACCTAAAAATTTGACACAGTGAAGCTTGGCGATATGCGGTGTATTATTATTTTTTAAACAGCATAATAAATATGGCCCTTTGTGTATTAACCTTCCTTGCAAGGCCATTTTAGGCACCAAAAGTTGTTTTTCAGGCATGATCCAGTGTAAACTTGTCATTTATACATTCCCTTACCAATGGGTAACACACGACTTTGCTCTTTTGCTTTGGCTTTGCATTAAAGAACTATAATGGTCATAATCTAGAACAACCAAGAAAAACGTATTTACTTTGTTGTATCAGGATATTGAGCAATATATGCAGATAAAGAATCTCATTAACAGCATTGTGCTGTTTTTTTTTCATCATCATTATGGCATATTTCATATTAAATTATGCTGTAATTGAAATGGATAAGGAAGGCAGTGCATCGTTTTTGCCCTTGTCGCTAATGCCTTTAATCAAATAATGACCTTCTGGAAATAGTTAATTTTAAGCATTTGAAAAGATCAATACCACTTTGCCACCAAAAAATGGCAGAGATGATGGAACCTGATGTATTTAAAATACCATTTTACCCTTTTAACCTAGTAAATAATTTGAAAAGCTTTCAATGTCTTTTTTGCCCTCATAATGCATTTTCTTAATGTGTGGATGAGGATCACGTTTTTCCAAAATAGTGTATTTATATAAATCTGAATTTATTACATACTGTATATTACATAGATGTGCCATTCTGATTATGCAGTTTGTACTACGGGATATGGGATCCGTTATTTGGAAACCCATTATTCACAAAATTCCAGATTACAGAAATACAATCTCACATAGATTCCATTTTATCCAAATAATCCAAATTGATCCAAAAGTGATATGCTTTTTTTCTGTAATAATAAAACAATACCTTGTACTTGATCCAAACTAAGATATAATTAATTCTTATTAAAAACAGAACTATTCCATTTGGCTTATTTAATGCATTCATGATTTTATAGTAGACTTAAGGTATGTATATCCAAATTTACGTTATCCGGAAAGCCCCAGGTCCCGAGCATTCTGGATACCAGATCCCATACCTGTTTATGATCGTTACTTTCATACCTGAATGCTATAGTGCTCCAGATGTTGTCAACCCAGCCCACTGTTAAATTTTGGTCAGATTATGACCTATCACAGACTGTGTGGTTGCCCTGGTGGTAGTAAAGAAATGAGCGGTCTCTCTTGCTTTCTTAATGACTTTCTTTCTTAATTAATTTATCTTGCTATTTTATGTATAAATACTTATCCAGAGTAAGAAACGGCACCATTTACACTTTCATATATAAATTTGTACATGCGCCCTCTATGAATAAGTGTCAATAAAATAGTTTTATTTGTAGTTTTAATTCTTCTCCATACCAACATTTGCTAGACTAGTGTTTTTTTTTACATTCTTATGATCAAATATGATATGAATAAGAATTGACTGAAGTCTAATCCCTGGCCAACTGATTAATTTGAAGTGTTTGTAAATGGCGTTACCATTATAAATGTATTTACACTTTTACTAAATGCATAAAAATCTGGGGTTCAATCACCAGGTGTAATTGTGTGATCCATTTTTGCTACCTGTAAGCGCACTGCGTTTTCATCCGACAGTCGGATAAATGTAGTTCTTACCGGCGATTTTTCCTTCACTTCCTGTATCTTTCAAAGATCAGACACGTCGCATGCGGTTCTTCGCATGGCGATGTGTCGGCTCAAGCCGCACCATGGAGTTCCTTCCTTAATGAATGAAAGTGACGCAACTTACATGTGGTAGCCTGCCTGGGGTAAAATGGGGGACCTGGTGTTTCTGTGCTGTCTGCATTGCCGCTGCTCTATGTTGACGGACAATCTGGCCACAGGTGATCTGTGTAAGCCATTAGTCTGGAGATAAAACCCCCTACTCTGCTCTGACTCATTGCCCAAGATAGGTCTATGTTCCATAGTTCATAGGTGTGTTACCTTATCTGATCCTGTTAAAGGAGAAGGAAACCCCCAGGGCGCTAAACCCCTCCCCCCCTCCCCTGTGCTGCCCCCCCTCCCTCCTCCCCCCTGGCCTACCTGTCCCCCTGGGCAAATGCCCCTAACTTTTTACTCACCCCTCTGCGCAGGTCCTGTCCACGGAGTACGCAGTCGCCATCTTCTCCCACGCGCGTCTTCTTCCTGCTCTGATCGGCGTTTTCTGGCGCATGCGCAGTAGGAACAGGTACCGGTACGGCTCTACTGCGCATGCGCCGAATGTCACGAAGTGAAATCGGAAAAACTTCGTGACATTCGGCGCATGCGCAGTAGAGCCGTACCGGTACCTGTTCCTACTGCGCATGCGCCAGAAAACGCCGATCAGAGCAGGAAGAAGACGCGCGTGGGAGAAGATGGCAACTGCGTACTCCGTGGACAGGACCTGCGCAGAGGGGTGAGTAAAAAGTTAGGGGCATTTGCCCAGGGGGACAGGTAGGCCAGGGGGGAGGAGGGAGGGGGGGCAGCACAGGGGAGGGGGGGAGGGGTTTAGCGCCCTGGGGGTTTCCTTCTCCTTTAACTGAACACTGCCTGACCTTGACCATTGCTGTTCTGCTGCCTGTACCGACCTCTGCCTCTTCTTTGGATTTAGTTACTGTACCACGGATTTGTTTGGTTTTACCCTGGCTTGTGACCTCTACTACGCTTCTGCTTCCTGATTTGGTACCGTATGTTTGGTATTGACCCGGTCTGTCCCTCAACCACGTTCCTTGTTCTCCATTCCAGGTGCTTCTGACATGAGGCCAGTTGAGAAACTTTTCTCAGTCGTCGGCAGCCCATAAGTTACCAGGAGTATCAAGCCACGCCTAGTAAATTAAAGAGCTGAAATTCCTAATTTTAAATCAAAATGTTGGCTCTTCTAGTGCAGAGTGCCAAACTGTGAAATTGGGTTGGGGTGGAGACGGACTGAAACACCCCTGCAGAGCACACCAAGGGGCCCATTTACTAACGAATGAATTTAATTTTTTCCCACGAATCTTGAAAACTTTGTGGTTTTCCTGTATTTCTAAAAAGCTCTAGAAATTCAAAATGTATTAAGTGCAAAAACCATGAAAACCACTAATGCAAAATTAGTCAAAGCTGTTAAGAGCTGCGCAGATCTTATTGGACCACTTTAAATCAATTTGAACTTTTCGAGGTTTTTGAATGTTTTTTTCACTATAAGTTGTCTGAAAAGCTTGTATTTTTTGAGGTATTCGTTTTCGTTAGCTCGTTGTTCATCACTTTATTTCTTTCGTACTTTTTGTAATTGGATCTATTAATAAATTCAATAGCAATTGTGGTTTTGAGTTTAGTCGTGGTTTCAAGCACCACTAAAATCCGACCTTTAATAAATAAGCCTCCCTGGTTTATAGACCTTACTGCGGTTAAAGCTACGTTTGGTCATTGCAATGTAGATTATTAGATCACTAGTATACAACCCCCACCCTCCACCCTTTGCTGTGACAGTTTTATTAGCTGGACCAGGGAGAAGAGGTTCATCATTGCACTCTTAAGGTGGCCATAGATGTAGAGATCCGCTTGTTTGACGATGTCGACAAACAAGCCTATCTCTCCCGATATGCCCACATTGAAGTCGGCGATATTGGGCTGATCCGATCGTGGGCCCTAGGCCCCAACGATCAGTTCATAATGGATCTGATATGGGTGGTAGTATCGCGGGACCGCATTCACACATAGATGCGCCCGTGATCCGAAGGGATTTTTTAATCTGCCCGATCAAGATCTGGCCAACATTCGACCAGATATTGGTGGGGGAAGCCCATTGGATGGCCCCACACATGGGACAATAAGCTGCTGACTCGGTCTGTCAGCCATTAATTGAATTACAAACAAACATGAAGTAGCTTATTTTTGCCAAATTGCCCTTAGTAGCTCAAGAAATAACAAAAGCGATAGTTTTAAAACAGTAGGCAAAAAGTATGTTGTCACTTGATTGTGGAGCAAAGAGGTATGCTATCCCTTTAAGAGAACATCTGAAGAGAACACATTACATTTTATCAGACCAGATTCATGATCAAGGTTTAACCTATTTCTTCTTTGTTTAAGTAGTGCGAACAAGATAAAAAATCCCTGCATAATTGAAAAAAACTCCATGGAAATCCAGCATGCTTATACCAAAATGATTTATGTACATTACAGTATTTTACTCCTTGGTACATTGTAGTGTCAGTATTGAGACTGTACAGTTACCTGTTCAGTCCCATCAGATTTCATTCACTGAGCACAGTTTTCATGTACGCTTTATATGCCTGAATATTACAGCAGCTTTAATTAAAGAGAATCATTTATTTGTTCACAAGTACAGGTATTTGCAAAAAAAAAAAGCCCTTGCAGAATTCTCTAAAAAGAGAATATACATTTATTTATACAGCCACACCTTTATTAATGCTTAAGCAAGTTCATGTTCCACCCTTTAACAACTCCCTGTAATTTAAAGAGGAGATTTAAAGAAGTTTATAGAAACAATGAAAAGGGGAAGCCATAGAATTTTAATGAGATTAGTAAATATAGCAGCTCCACCCTTGGTGCCACAGTAAATGCAATATAAAAGTTACTATAATGCTTTACCTGTTATATTCTGGGTGAGTCACCTAATCAGACTAGATAAGATAAAATGTGCCTTTAACCAATAGGCAACCTGGCCGCCGCTCTACAGCCGCCTTACATTTTAAAATAGAACAAAGTTTAAAAAAATGACCACATACACAATTACACTTCTGGCTGCGCTAACTCACTGTTACTGGGGACTGCCATGTGTGTTGCTCGGGCATTGGTCTTTGCCCAAGGCAACCACAGTCATTAATCAGGGAAGATGTTTCTCCAGTAGCTCCCCATCTTCTGCTGATTTACTGCACATGCTCTGTGCTGCTGTCACTTACCCCTGCTCAGAGCCCACTGAGCATGTGATTACTTTCCAAGATGGTGACCCCCTGTGACAAGTTTGAAGTCCTGGATCATTGCTGCTATTGAGAAGCTGAAACTTTAGGCTGGTGCAATAAGTTCAGTATATAAAATATTTTTAGCCATATTCATTTTTAGAGTTTAGTTCTCCTTTAAGGGGATAGTAAGATAAAAGGCTTACTTACCCTTTAACCCTTATGCCTCATGGGGTTGTTTTGACTGCTACAGTCCTCTCTAGGAGAGCTCTAGAAGTAAAAGTCCTTTTCATTTGTAGTGACTTTCCATTGAATTAAATGGGTAAGAAAAAAATCTTCCCCTTTGTCAACTCTTGCACTATGAGTGTTAGATGGTAGTGATGTGCTGGACGACTAGGGTTGCCACCCTTTCCCCCCCAGTAAAGACCAGGCAGGGCCGTGACATATATGGGTGTGGCCATGGAGGGGTGGGGCCAATCAATGTGTCAATCATGGGGTATCCTGCCCTGTTTTCCTTATTTGTAAAACCAGGCAGGAAGTTTTGACCTGGGCAGACCTTTAAAATACGGTGCTGTCCGATTCAAAACCGAACAGGTGGCAACCCTACGGCCGACCCAAATCCTGCAGGAGTTACAGGTTTACCAGGGGGTTCAGGCAGACTTCCACACAAGATTGCTGGTCACATGTAGCTTTGGGTTGAGCTCTTTTTCCTGCTCTCCCCACCTGCAACCTTACTGTGTCGGCTTCCACCCCCAGTCGTCATGTATTATAGACGCGTGACTGCATGCCCCGCCCCTTCCATAACGTTAGAGAGGGGCGAGCAGATCTATAAACATGAAGGCACACTGAGCTAGGTTTGGGCTTTGCTGAAGGGGCAACTTTGTCGATAGCTACTGTAATACCTGCCTGTGCCAGCACCTGATATAAACTGCTTGTTTGCCTGTTAAGCATTTATAGTATCTATGAGGAGAAATATTTTTAAATACTTGCAGGTGTAATATTGTTAATACTATAGCTAGGTGTTTTTTTCTTAACATGTACCTTTTATTTACACAGGTCATAACCTGAAATTTGATTTCCCACACGTGGGAAGTTGTGATTTTTATCTTTTGATCTTTCCTCTCACAGGAGAGAAAAACATCCCCTTCTATATATTAAATAAGAGAATTGAATTGTTAAACATTTTCTTGCTTACTGTTGCAAGACATTTGCAGATGGCACTTGTTTATAACGCAGTGCATAATAATATTTCTTGTGAGGCAGATGGATTTTAAGACCTTTATTTCTCAATAAATTTCCCTTTACAATATATAATTTTACAGGATTTGTGTTGTATATAGCAGGTTTGAACACAGCCCAGCATTCATCTGCATGGCATTTTCAGTTCACATGCATCTCATTCCACCAACTCCACTAAAGGGAGGGCAAGGTTACTGGCATGGACTAAAGGCAGCATCTTGTATAGCAACAGCATTTAGAACAGAAGGTGTCAAATAAAACTTTGACAGTTTGAAAATCAGTGACATCCTGAAGTTCAAATAAATTGTCTTTCTTGCCTTCTTACTGCAATTTTTTGTTTAATTCTTGTATAGAAGCTGCAGCTTCACCATCTGGCATTTGTACACCAGTATCAAAGGGCATTGTTTCATTTGAATTGTCACCTTTTTTGTCTTTTTCATGGAAGATTAGATGAATTATATATATGGAATGGGGCCTTTTATTCAGAATGCTTGGGACCTGGGGTTTCTGGATAACAGATCTTTCAATAATTTGAATCATCATACCTCATGTGTACTAGAAAATCATGTAACAAAACCCAATAGGTTGGTATTGCTTCCAATAAGGATTAATTATATCAGATGGATTTAAGACCTTTATTTCTCAATAAATTTCCCTTTTTGGATCAAGTACACGGTTCTGTTTTATTATTACAGAGAAAAGGGAAATTATTTTTAAAGGAGAATTCAACCCGTAGTTTAATAAAACCCTCCCCACCCTGGGTAGACCCCTCTCCCTACCTTGATCTACCCAGGGTAGGGGGGAGGGTTTATATGTATCTATATATCTATATCTATATCTATATATATATATATATATATATATATATATATATATATATATATATATATATATATATATATATATATATATATATATATATATATATATATATATATATATATATACTCTTCTGAAGCTTTACAAATGTGATACTTTATTGGAGACTCAACGTTTCAACCGTTTCGATCCCCCACAGGGATCTTCGTCAGGAGAATATTGTTCTGTATTCTCCTGACAAAGATCCCTGTGGGGGATCGAAACGTTGAGTCTCCAATAAAGTATCACATTTGTTAAGCTTCAGAAGAGTCCCGTGAGTGTCGCTATTCCTGCTGATATACCATTACATGTTTGCTGGCCTATATAATATACAAAATACTAAAGAAATTACATTTAATTGTATCCAAATTGTATTCAGTAATATGAAAGACTCTCAGAACAAAGAACAAAAGTGTGTAATACAAATACGTGTTTTAGGTGCACAGTTGTTACCATTATGGTGTCTCTAAGGCAGTGGTTTCCAACTAAGAGTCTGGGCCCCTGTGGGGTAATTAGAACTGTGGCCTCAATGTCAGTTAGGGTAAGAAATGGGGCGATCACCTGTTCTAGATACTTTTGAAAAGCCAGGGTGAGATTTGAAATTAAGACAAATACGTTGTTAAATATTCAGGGAACTGTAAGTTGATGAATGATGGTACACCAACTGTATGTGACCTTGTTATGAGCTTGGGGTCGGGATGCTTTGGCAAGACCTCCAAGGCAGCTAATATATGGAGAGTAACCAATATGGATTTGATGTATAGTAATGTAACATTATTTTACATTTTAGGGCTGGTTGTGTGAACTATTACGATGGAAAGAAGAACCTTCACCAGAAAACAGGACTCTATGGGAGAATCTTTCAATGATCCGAAGGTTCCTTAGTCTTCCCCAAGCAGAAAGAGATGTGATTTATGAGCAAGAGAGCAATGCAGTTCATCAGCACAGTGAAAGGCCATCTCATGTGATCCATGTTTCTGCAGAACAGATTCAGGTAGGTAAATGAGTTATTTCAGATGGTGACATTCTTATTTCCAATTTGAAAGGACCTGTCAACCCAAAACATTTTTTTTGCTTAATAAATGAAAACACAATTTATAAGCGTCTTTCCAATATGAATCTAAAATGTAGTGCTTTAAAATGTATTTGTAAATGTACTTGCTATTGAAAGCAGCATTTGCTTAACTCCTGCTTGTTACTTTTTAAACAATATTGCAAAAGCCACTCTCCTCCAGCAGGACAGGTGTGTTCCTTGGCTTTTGTAACATTGTTTCAAAATCAGGAAACTGTATTTTACATTATGGGGCATCATATACATTTTAAGGTTCGAATGGTAAATTAGAAGTTTTGAAAAAAACATTTGACTCAGAGCTCACAAATTCGAGTTTAAAAGCAATGTGAACTCCAATGTAAATTTGAATGTGAGATTTATCACACCTCAACCCTGAAACGGGTTCTAATTCAAATATTGGCCTAAAACCTGCAGAGTTCATTTACAAGTCAAAAGCAGAGGTCCATTGAACCATTTGAATATGTTAATTGCCTTCCGGGCATTCAAGTTTTTTTTTAACTCGAATGTTCCAGTCATGCATATTCGATCAAATGTTAGACGTTCGTTTTTTTCATAAATAACCTTCCATTCCAGTTGTGAGTACATGTGAGTATTAAAGTTAAAAAATATTGACATAACTTTCGATCCTTTGATAAATCTGCCCCTATATATTGGTGGGACCACAAAAAATGGTAAAAAATGAGGGTATGTAGAATGGAGGCTTCACTGTATGTATCCAGTTGTAACTAGAACTCTAGAGGGAATATATTAATCTTTTACAGCTCCAAATAGGGGCATTTTAGCAGTTGTTTTATAAGCAGGGAATGTATTACAGGTATGGGAAGAGTTATCTGTAAACCCGTTATCCAGAAAGCTCTGAATTACAGAAAAGTCGGCTCCCATAGACTAAATTTTATCCAAATAATCTACATTTTTGTAAATAATTACTTTTTTCTCCGTAATAATAAAACAGTACCTTGTACTTGATCCAAACTAAGATATAATTAATCCTTCTTGGAAGCAGAACCAGCCTATTGGGTCTATTTAATGTTTACATGATTTTCTAGTAGACTTAAGGTATGAAGATCCAAATTACGTAAGGGTCCATTATCAACAAAGCCCCTGTTCCCGAGCATTCTGGATAACAGGTCCTATACCTGTAGTTGATCTGATAGTTGGAAGCGAGAAAAAGAACAAGTGATTATGTCTACGGTGTCTTTTCTGTAGTTATAAATATGAAGGGCTCTGAATATGAAGCTTCTTTTTTACACAATAATGCCATTTAATAGCCTCTTGAGAAACTTAAAGGGGACCTAAAAAGCAGTTTAATAAAAAGTCATTTTCAAATTAAACACAAAACCTAAATTCTTTTTTTTTTTTTTTTTTTTAACCATCCATACCTGTTACATTAAGAATCTCAGATGGCAATCATATATTGCTTTCACTTTCAATTCTGCACGCCTAGATTTCCCTGCCCTCCTCGGATTCACTCTCCCTCCTCACCATCTAACTGTGTATCCAGTGCATAGAAGTGATGTGCGAGCCGGCCAGATATTGGTTATGGCCGACCCCGCACCACCCTTTGCCCCAACTTCCACTGCCGACTTCCAGCTTTATAGCCACGCGCCTGCTCGCCCCTTTTGTGACATCATCGGCGGGTTCGCCCCGGGTCTATAAAGGGCAGATGGAAGCCGGGCGCGGGTGGAGGGGAGGGCGGGTGCAGGTCAGGAAAAACCGACCCGCACATCACTAGTGCATAGGCATCATGCCCCCCATTCTGGTGCATAAACAAGATTGTGGCATGATGCAACACTTGCTGTAAAGGGCAACTGTAGAGGAAAAATATTATCCACAACCAAAGGTGCAGGCTAATAGAGCTTCCACTCCGGTTGGGGGTAACAGTAGTTTTTTGTTTTGTTTTGTTTTATTTGCCCCCTGCCAGCGCTAGGATATTTGACACTGGGAGAGCTCCCGGTGCGGGCAGCCATGTTGTACATAGCGCATGTGTATAATACCCTTCTGACTTCACAAGCATACACATATTGGGCAAGTCACGGCATTCAATCAATATGCGTGTGCCCCAACATGGCCGATTGTACTGGTAGCTCCCTCCAGGTGCGGGTGGCCTAGCCCTGGAAGATGGCAACAAATACTGTTGCCCTAACCAGAATGGGTGCTCTATTGGCCACACCTTTGGTTGGGGGATAATTTTTTTGTCCAACAGGTGCCCTTTAATAACAGTGTTCACAAAATGGCACCTTTCTTCTTGTGTCATTGTGAATTCCCAGACTGAAGGAAACAAAGTAATTTATAGACTGTAAATAATAAAATAATTTATATAGTGTAAAGTTTATTTTGCTTTACAAACACAATAGAAAAGAATTTGGGTGACAGGTCCCATTTGAAGTGAGGCTCTGAAAAGATAAATAAGAAATTTAAATTTTGTGTGGGTTTCTTTTTCGTGCAGCAGCAACAGCAGCAACAACAACAGCAGCAGCAGCAACAACAACAACAACCACCACAGCCTCCTGGACCCAGGTTACCCCCAAGGCAGCCCACCGTTGCATCTCCAGCAGAATCTGAGGAAGAAAATCGGCAGCAACCCCGGCCACGAACAAAGATCTCTGTTGAGGCCCTGGGTATTTTGCAGAGCT
This sequence comes from Xenopus laevis, assembly GCF_017654675.1. Lineage (NCBI taxonomy): Eukaryota > Metazoa > Chordata > Amphibia > Anura > Pipidae > Xenopus > Xenopus laevis. The sequence continues at coordinate 37,514,112 of NC_054382.1, read as the reverse complement.
TCATACAAGATGTGGGGCTTTACCCTGATGAAGAAGCCATCCAAACACTGTCTGCACAGCTTGACCTACCCAAGTACACCATTATTAAGTTTTTCCAGAATCAGAGATACTATCTCAAACACCATGGAAAACTGAAAGACAATTCCGGCCTAGAAGTTGACGTGGCCGATTACGACGACGAAGACTTGCCTAAAGATTCAGAAGAGAATACACAGGACAAAAGTACTAATACACTGTTTCCAGTTAAACTTGAAGAGGATCACACTGGGGAAGGAAATACAGATATCACTGCTGAAATGAAAGACTTATCATAAAGTTTTATTTTTATTCAGATATTCCACTGGTATTACCAATCACAGGTCCATCCTATGTACTGTCAATAGCGGTTTTGCGTACATTTTTCAGACAAGACAAAAAGTAACAAAAAACTAAATGAAACAGAAAAAACATGTTTTACTCTAAGAACGGATTCCTTATATAAGAGATTGTTTGATAGTTCTATTCACTGGATAAGCCACAATGAACTTGACGCGCATGATTCTAGTGCAGATGAATCCTTCTCTGGAGCGTACAAACAAGCCTATGAAGCTTTTCGTGTTTCCTTTGTTTTCTGTTCTCCTGTTCGACCCCACATTTGATCTTCTAAGAAATATAAATACGAGTGTATGTTTCTCTTGCACAGGTATAGAGTACAAAGGAACTTGATTTGGTGCAACACAGTCACAAATGATAACATGCCAACAATGCCTTGTGTTATATGGCACTGCCGTAATTTAGATTTCCTCTTTTTTTTTTTTTTGGAAACGAAAAGCCGCTTTTTTTTATTCTGTTAGTCCCATTTAATTATCTGTAGATCCTAACTATTTTATTTCTCCAGGGATTTTTTTTTTATTTTATTACAATACAAGTAAAAGTGGTTCTATTTGTTACTATTCAGATTTTACTTTTTTTTTCTATTTATATATATGTATTTTGATGGGCAGTAAAACAAAAGTGTCTTAAAATGTTTTAAATAGAGAAAATGTGCTTTACAGAGTTGCCTATAAAAAGTGCTCTATGTTATTCAAGCAATTCATACTTATAAGCTTCACTCTTCTTGTGGTATGCAATTTTTACTATCATGCAAACAAGCTTAGGTAAATAAAACAAATAGATCACCTTAGAAACTTATGCAATTAATGTGAAAGAATAATTGATGATTGCAACGTGTCTTCCCCTTGGTTTACAATCAATTTTCAAGCTACATCTGTATAAAGTTACTGTATAAAGGTATATTTCTTTTTTTATGAGTTTATGGCTATGAAAACACCAGTGATTTTGTTAAAGCTGGCTGTTTTTATAAATGTACCACAATTTTCTTTATGCAAAAATGTTCTGACTAGGAGTGGTTATTGACTGTAACTACACAATTAAAATTGTTTGGTATAACATGGAAATGGTTGTGTCTGTGTATAGTATATTGACGTAAAGCTGAAGAGTTGACTTTGGGTAATGTTCTTGCAAGGAGTATGCGGGAAGAAGGAAATGTCACACTATCCGTTTATTTTGACTTTGTCCCCCTGTGATTTTGATTTGTTGTTGGCCCAAAAAAAAACATTTTGACTTCTATGTTCAACTCGCTGATGTTGGAGAAAATGTTTTAATTATTTCTGGATAACAGGCAGCACTACTAAAAACTGCAAACAATGTATTAGAGATACACACCGATAGTCCATATCTTCCTCTCCAGCAGATAAAGGTTTATCGTTAGCGCCTATCTTGTTTTAAATAAAAGGGTCAGCAAACCTCCCTTGTTCAGCCTTAAGGTGGCCATACACGGGCCAATAAAAGCTGCCGACAGACCGTGTCGGCAGCTTATTGGCCCGTGTATGGGGCCCCCCGACGGGCTTCACCGATCGAGACAAAAAATCCCGTTGGATCGCGGCCGCATCTATTCGTTGATGCGGTCCCGCGATCCGACCGCCCGTTAGGCATCGTTAGGATCCGATCGTTGGGCCCTAGGGCCCACGATCAGATCAGCCCGATATTGCCCACCTCAAGGTGGGTATATCAGAGGGATATCCGCTCGTTTGGCGACATCGCCAAACGAGCGGATCTCTCCATGTATGGCCACCTTTAGTTAAATCAGTAGGGAGTGTGCTGGACATACTATTTGCAAATGATTTAAACTACATCTATAGTATGAACTATTTAAGATACTCCATGTTTTGTTTTTAGGAAGTAGATAATTAGATTACTATTATAGCACCCCTTCACCCTTTGTTGTAACATTTGTTAGCAGGAGTTGATTATGCAGTGGGATTATACAAGCTCTGGGAATCGTATTATCTGCCTTGCAAGGACCAAATACGGAGAAGCTTAAGCTTGCCACCTGTTCAGTTTTGAACAGGTGGCATAGCTAGATATACTGGGCCCCACAGCAGATTATTTTTCAGGCCCTCAGGTTGACCAGTTTTACCAATTTTTATTGAAACTGTATATAAATTAGGACCTTATGGGGCCCATATACCTCCTGGGCCCCCCTGCAGCTGCAGGGTCTGCTTCCTCTATAGTGACACCCCTGCTGGACAACCTGTTTTCAAAATTAGGAAATCCAGACCGAACTCTCACTGAATGAAGCAGTGATCACCCCCACGTCCGAGCCCTGTCCCGTGATGTCAAAAGCACACCTACTAACTGTCATTGCCCCACTCTCATACATCATCCACCCTGCTTCCTTGTCTGGACTTCAAAGATATGAAACATGCTTTGCCCGGTTTATCTCAAGAAATAAAAAGCATCAATTTTTGTGATTAAAACAAAAGGCAAAAAAAGAATATTCAGCACAAGCCCAATTCATTTGAAAAAGGCTTTCATCGTATATATGTGTAGAGATACTTACCATAACAGATCTATATCTAGAAACCTGTAATCCATAAAGCTATTGAATACCAGGATTACATTTTCCATAGTGTCTTACAGTATAGAAACACAATTCTTTAATTTCTGTCAAATTTGTGTTTTTCTTGAATAATAAATGCCATGTACTTGATGGCAACTAACTGCATAAATACTGATGGCAAGACAGTCCTACTGGGTTTCTTTTATTATTATTTACATATATAATAACAGGGTATTGGCACCCATTGTATTTTGTCTGCCGTTGAAAAGAGTGGCAGTAGAAACCATGCAGACACTGACACTCAAGTGTGTATTATCTGTTATCTGCTATATGCTCATGCAGCTTGTTTATATAACCTGTATTACAGATTTTGAAGGAAATATTCAATTTTTATCATTGACGAACAGCCAGTGTAGGACTGGCCCATCAGGCTACCAGGAAAACTCCTGGTGGGCCCAGGTGTCAGTGAGCCTCTTGCTTCTAACTAGGGTTGCCACCTTTATGTCTGGCTGAGACCGGGCGGGGAGGGGGGGTGTTGTCCGGGACATCAGTGGGCGGACCCGTGATGTCAGTGGGCGGGGCTATGACTCGGCAATTGGCCAATCGCCGTGTCAATCAAGGGAATCCCGCCCGGTTTTCCTTATTTGGAAAACCGGGCAGGAAGTATAGACCCAGGCAGCCCCTCAAAATACCGGGCTGTCCTGGTCAAAACCGGACAGGTGGCAACCCTACTTCTAACCATTTGGCCTATTTCATGGTCATTCCCTATTTCTTTACAGGAAAAAATGCTTAATAATCGAAGAATATAGTAAGTAGATATAAAAGACTAGGAGAATAAAAAGGGTTATGTACATGTACATGCCGGTATGTTGTGCTGATTTGCATTAGATCTTTATTTATTTAATATTTATTGGTGGTTTTTCAATTTCTTTAATGGGATGTCTACCCAAAAAAGGAGTTTTTTTTTTTATAGAACAAAAATATATTTAAGCACTTTTCGAATATTCAAACATTAAGCAAGTAAATAGTTTTAGTTATTTGTTCATACCATTGCAACATGTATTGATAATTGGTTCTCCTCCAGCCAAGACTCCAATACCCATAATGATGTGCAAGTGTGATTTACAGACATGTATCTGCTGTCCAGTTACTGGGCCTAGTGAACCAGATACATGGCATATAGCAGAAGTGTCCATACTGTACTAACGCAAGGTCTACTTTTAGCGGTTATCCCATGATGATCTACATCTATAAAAGCATTGTTTGCATTCTGTTATATTGAACTTATTACTTAAATATTGATTCATGAGAAAATGTATAGAACATGTATATTGCTATATTAAAAAAAAACCTGTGTTTTTGATCTACTGATGCTAAAGGTCTACTGGTAGATCCCGTTCTACCTTTTGGATACCCCTGGCATATAGTATTTCAGGCTGGACAGTGGGGGACAAAAGGCAAAGGTACCGGTGTATATGATACTGTAAAGGTATTGTCAAAATATGATCAGTATCCTGTAAAATTGTAGCACTCTGTAATGTTGACATTTAAAGGATAAGGAAAGGTTAAAATGAAGTAACAGAAACTTAGCTTGAATTGTAAAAGAAAACAGAAAGGTCAGAGAAAAGCTGAGCAGAGAGAAGATGGATGGGAATAGGGAAGAGGACAGAACAAAAATGGAGACCAGAATAAAAGAGCAAATCATAAGTAGAGACAAAAATCTTAGAAGAAAAAAGTTATAAAAACAATGTGGGCAGATTTATCCAAGTGTGAAATTAGAGCTCACCACAGAAAAATTCACCCACTTTCTGTTCATTCCTGTGGGATTTTTAGAAGCGTATTTATCAATGGATGAAAGTTACGGGCCTATTTATTAAACCTCAATTTTTTCTGGTTGAGTTTTCAAAGAGGAAAATTTTTAATTTTTAAAAGGAAAAAAACTTGAATTTTTGGAGATTTATTTTACTCTCTGCTGCTAAAAATCAGAATCCAAAACTCCACGTCATGTTTTTTAAATTCAAGATTCTCAATAGTTTTCATTCGATAATCTGATAGCAGATAATAGTTCTAGGATCAGTTTATTTGCTGCTGCGTTTCCCAAATCAGCTTGGAAGTCTGCAGGCCTGGTGCGTAAATTTCCAGTTTCCAGTGGTGGCTTTCTGTACTCCATAAGGAGAAATGGTTTTATATTTCACTGGTTATGAGCAAAATTTTTTGCCAAGTTTCACAGCAAAAATTGTCGCCCATAAACAAATGCATTTCAGCAAATTTTTACCATTTTGTGAATTTTTCAGTGAAGCAAAACAGGTCAGATTTGTCCATCACTATGTCATACTCTCAACTGTCGTCAACAGAGCTGTTTATGATGGTTGTGTGCATTGTTGTGCTGATCATCCATAAGAAAGCTCTTCTGTGCTCCTATGTTTACAGTGCCATAAATCTTATTCAGCCTAAAAGCTTTAAACATTTTCTTGATAATGATTGAGTACAGTGTCAAACATTTCAAAAGAATAAAAATTAGATACAGATACAAGACAGTGCAAAGCACACAATTTGTTTGCTTTATTTGTGTAAGGTTTTAGCATATATTCTGTAAATAGCCCACTGTTAGAGAAGGCTGAAAGAAGAAACTGAAAAAGAAAGGCATTTATGTATTTATAAAGCACCAAGTCCTGGATTTCTTCCTGGGGCTACTGCCTCAGGGCCTCCCGTCCGGCAACCGTGCAATGTATATATATAATTATATATATATATATATATATATATATATATATATATATATATATATATATCAAAAGGAATAACAAGATTTCATTGCCTGCAGTAGAAGATAACATTCCTAGCTGGACAATCTGCAAGTCATTGCAAATGTAAAGGTGCTAGGATAGAAGGTCTGGCTTAGTAAAATTGATACAGGTATGGGACCTGTTATCCAGAATGCTTAGGAACTGGGGCTTTCTGGATAACGTATCCCATACCTGCATCGTTTACTTTTAGCAAAACACTGTTTTAGAATATACTGCAGAAATAGCCAAAAATACAATAGGAAAATGTAGCTGCCAAAAGTTGTTTCTCTTTAATTTATCTCTGAAAATAGCCTTTTTACTGTCAAAATACATATGTTTTATTCTTAGGTGCAATCTGCCCATATAAAGGTGGTGCTCAGCCCAAAAAATGAAATAATCGTGAACTTAGTTATTTGCATAGACAGTTGGGGTCACTGACACCATGGGGGGATGCTTATCAAAACTCAAGTTTGATGGCTGATATACTTTATATTCATCAAAACCTCAAATAGTCAGGATTTAACAGGATTTAAGAAACAAAGTTGAAAGAAAAAACTCGGGTTGTAAACGCTAGTGAGTTTCTAAAGGAGTCAATGGGAATTGTCTCTAATAAATTATCTTCAGTCTCGTTTAAAATGAATGGAACAATATGATCTCTCTGCCACATCACAGGACTATTCAGAGTTTGAGTTTCTTCTTAAATAAGCTAGCACTCAAGGAAAAAAAAGTCTTGCACGTTTCTTTGTGTGTTTTCAATGCAATCTCATTTTTTTTATTTTCTCAGTCTTGAAAATGAGTAAATTGCCCTTCCCAATTTTTAAAAAGGGCAATTGAGCTGACAGGCTGCTACCAGTGGTCTAAAACTAACAGAAAATATCTCAGAATCCACTGAAACTAAAAAAATGATGTACAGTAAATTGCAAAAGTTCTCAGAGGACCACTCTAAATAAGTTGTCACCAATTATTTTGTTTTTGATCCCCTTTACTACAAGAATTCATATATCTGTAGCTCTTCCACAGTTGCCTAACTATACTGCCACAGGTATGCAGGAACCAGACAGGAAAATCATTCATATTGCCTAGTGATTTATTGGGATATGCCAAATAGTTAGATTCCTGTGGGTATCTTTGATTTATTTACATGGCTCAATGGCTTATTTAAATGGCTCTACAAGACCGTCATCAAGCCCACGGTCATCTACGGGAATGAGGCCTGGGTGATGACAGCACCTTCCCAGCTATAGTCAGGTGATCCCACTGGTGTCTAATAAAAGGGCAGCCAAGTATGGAGGTTTACTTTGAAAGCAGCTAGTAAGTTGCAGGTAAAATTTAGTCCCTTTGTAAAATGTATAATTATGCAATTGAATTCTTAATGAATTAAATGAAAATTGAGCGTAGGACTGGCCAGATATGGGATGACTTTGACGTAGTTGGCCAGCTTAAATATATTGCAATATATGGACAAACAATCCCTGTTTTGTTTAAAGGGTAAGGCATTTTTCAGTAGCAGTATGCACAAAATGTCTCTGTCTTAAATATATTGATAATGGGTTGAGTGCAGAGGACCTCTTGTATTTGTCTATAAGCACAGGATGAGCACCTGCTGAACACCTGGGAGATAAAGAGAATATATGGCCTGAACCAGGTTCAAGGAGACTGGCGAATCCGCACCAACGCAGAGCTGTACAACCTTTACAGGGACAATTGGAGTTGAACTTCCAGTTCGGGTTAACAGTAGGTTTGTTTGTTTGTTTGTTTTAAATTGCCCACCGCCAGCGCTAGGACACTAGAACTAGGAGGGAGCTCCCACTTCTAGCGGCCATGTTGGGGCACATGCATGCATATAATGACCAAATGCCGCAACTTTATTTTACTTTCATTATGTGCATGCGTGTGACATCAGAAACTCATTATGTGCATGCGTGTGACGTCAGAAGCTCATTATGTGCATGCATGTGATATCAGAAGCTCATTATGTGCATGCGCTTGACATCAGAAGCTCATTATGTGCATGCGTGTGACATCAGAAACTCATTATGTGCATGCATGTGATATCAGAAGCTCATTATGTGCATGCGCTTGACATCAGAAGCTCATTATGTGCATGTGTGTGACATCAAAATCTCATTATATGCATGTGTGTGATGTCAGAAGCTCATTGTGTGCATGTGTGTGACGTCAGAACCTCATTATGTGCATGCGTGTGACACCAGAAGCTCATTATGTGCATGCATGTGATATCAGAAGCTCATTATGTGCATGCGCGTGACATCAGAAGCTCATTATGTGCATGTGTGTGACCTCAAAAGCTCATTATATGCATGTGTGTGATGTCAGAAGCTCATTGTGTGCATGTGTGTGACGTCAGAACCTCATTATGTGCATGAGTGACTTCAGAAGCTCGTTATGTGCATGCATGTGACGTCAGAAGCTCATTATGTGCATGCGTGTGACGTCAGAAGTTCATTATGTGCATGTGTGTGATGTCAGAAGCTCATTATGCACACGCACGACATGGGCGCTCATACCAGGTGCTCTATTAGCCCGCACCTTTGGTTGGGGATAATATTTTTGCCCAACAGGTTCCCTTTAAGAACACTCTCCTGCCAGGCAACTGTGCATGTGGCATCATATCTGTGAGCCTGATGTCACTTCTCCCATGTGTGACCCAGGCACCCCTCACCCTCCCTCATTTAGACAGTAAGGTCTGGTAGCAACTGGGGAGATCATTTATTTTTTCGTTAAAAAAATAACATTTTTTTGTAGGAACCCGAAGGCCTTCCAACCCAGTCTCAGTTGCCTATATATAAATATGGCACTGGTCTGCCCAGGTTCTGCAAGTCAATTATTTCATAGCAGCAACAGTCTTATTTTGTGTAAGAAGTGTTTTCATTCTGCAATCATAAGTGACACATAAACCCTTTACTAATTCCGCTGAATTCTACATATATTGGGGCATGTTTACTAACATTGGAGATAAATATCTGGAGAGATTTCTGGAGATGTTGCCCATAGCAACAAGTTAGATCTTTGCTTTTGTTTTCTTAGTTATAGGTGGCTGTTTAAATCTATTTGCTGATTGGTTACCATGGGCATCATCTCGATAAACCTCTCCAGATATTTATGTTCAATGTTAGTAAATATTTGGGGGAATGTAATAAAAGTCTCAAAGAGCAAAACAATTAGTGCAAATAAGAATAAAAAGTCTCATTTCGCAATGTAATACTCTTCCTTAAACTGTTATTACATTGCGAATTTTAATTGCGCATTGCCCACTTTTAAGAAGTGCTTGAAGATATCGTAATCTTTTGGAGCAAACATAACTTTTTCAGTATGAAGTTTTATTACATTCCCTGCACACTGGCGCAAACTATAAAATTCGCTAACCTTCTTCCACTGTCGGAAGTGGTCGCTAAACAGTTTCCGGGTTCGCAAAAACTATATTAAATTTGCACAAAGGCAAATTTGTTCGCACAGAGGCATAACTTTTCACATTGCGAATATTTTTTCCGTTACCAACTTTTATTACATTCCCCCAATTGTCTGTTATCTGAATCCTATGCAGCTTAAGGGTCTGGCAACAGGGGCAGATTCAGGGAGATTAGTCGCCAGGCGACAAATCTCCTCTTCTTCGTGGAGACTAATCTCCCCAATCTGCCTTCCGCCGGCAAAAATGAAAATCGCCTTTTTCCGAAGTCGTCTGTAATTGCCTCACGAGGAAATTTAGGACGACTTCGGAAAACGAAGCACTCCGAGTGCCTGCCCCCAGGCTATTTTCATTTTAGTCGGCAGAAGGGAGTGCTTCGTTTTCCGAAGTCGTCCTAAATTTCCTCGTGAGGCAATTACAGACGACTTCGGAAAAAGGCGATTTTCATTTTTGCCGGCGGAAGGCAGATTGGGGAGATTAGTCGCCACAAAGAAGAGGAGATTTATCGTCTGGCGACTAATCTCCCCGAATCTGCCTGTGTGGCCAGACCCTAACGGGCAGTAGCTTGGGTCTGCTTAGTAGCTTACATATTAGAGCTCATTAAGCAAGCACATATGTTGTTACCAGTGTAGGGTAAGAATATATGATATGTAAATACATACAGAAACTTACATTTGTTGGTGTAACTGGTGTTACTGCTATAGATTGCATGCCGTTTGGTTTCTGAATCCACTGTAGTGTATATCAGCTTCCCAGCTTAACACTAACATGCTTGGATCAAAATGTCTTTATTTAGAGTGACAGTGATGCAGAAACAACAACATATTCAGGTGATAACATCATATTTTATCAAACTGCATAAAAGGTTCTGTTAACACCTGAATAGTTACTTTTTTGCTCTTAAAGTCATTTTAAAATAAGGGAATTTTGATCCAAGAAAGACTGCTGTCCACTGGGAAATTGCTGTGGAAAATGCATCGGAATCCTCATAGGAAATCTATGCAAATGCCGTCTCTGAGTTTACTGTTATCTAGCCCTCTAGCATTTTTTTCCTAATAATTATTCATCATAATTCCAGCATATTCTTGATGTTTTGACACAAATTACCTAAATATAGGCAGGGCGGCTATGGAAAATATTGCACCACGTCCATCAATATTTCTATTATTTAATGTAATGATGGAAAGTTGAGAAAAGATGTGTGCTGTTTCATTTCAACTGAGAAATACAATTCTACTAACTTTAAAATAAATCATTTTGCATTTTTTACTATTTCATTAGACATTCAACAAAACATTACAATTTCATGTTTTTTAGTTTTCTATTTGTTCTCTGTGTAGCACAGAGAAGTAAGTGAGTAGTGTGATTTGCTGACAGTGTATCCCGAGAACCTTGAGGCTATGGACAACTCCCTGCAACTCCCAACTGGATGTCTCCTGCTGGTGCACGGATCAAGCAGCTTGGAAATAGCAGCAGTCCAGGGGTTGCTTCAAACAGATAAACTTCTTTATTGAACAGGCAGGCAGTGATATGGCTCACAGAAGTCAGGCAGTATAGCTCTCCAAATACACACACAGTGGAAAGCCTTCACACTTCTGATATTGCCAGTAGATCCCTCTCAGGGAGTAGCTGAAGACTACGGATAGAAAAGCCCACAAACAAATAACAACTGAAAGCCGCTGCAGTAAAGGCCTGGCAGAGCAATTAAAAGGAGGAAACCCAGAATCTGGTGATGTCCATGAGTTCAAGACTTCAGACTGTCATTGCCAGCAAAGGGTTTTCAACCAAGTATTAGAAATGAACATTTTATTTTCAGTTTTTTAATTTGTCCAATTATTTTTGAGCCCCTGAAATGAAGTGATTGTGTTAAAAAAAAGGCTTTAGTTCCTCACATTTTTATGCAATCTTTTTGTTCAACCCACATTGAGTAATCAGGCCTATCGACGAGGTGCGGATAATAAACGCAACTGCAACAATGGACTGAGCTAGGTGAGGCAGCTGACTATATTTCTCTTTAGCAGAGCAGCAGCAGCGTTTCTTGGTCCTGCCTCTCTGCTTGCTAGCTGCATTAGCTTTCTATCTGTGATTTGCTCTCCAGCTGTACACACGCACGCATGGTAAGCTACTGCTGCTGCTGAAAAGTCTGTCCGACCTTATGTGCTTTAATCATTAATGAAGCCTACATTTTTCCATTTAAGGAATTTGGTTAAAAATTGGGCTTGGAATCAACATGCTGCAGATTTACATCTACAGACGTTTACCAGTTTCAATATAGGCATCATTTGCCCTGGATGGATAGGCAGAACCAGGGGCGTAACTATAGAGGAAGCAGACCCTGCGCCTGCAGGGGGGCCCAGGAGGTATAGGGGCCCCACGAGGCCCTAATTCATATACAGTTTCAAAAAATATTGGTAAAACAAGTCAACTGCTAAAAATTTTGGGGGCCTGAAATAAAATTTGCTGTGGGGCCCAGTAATATCTAGTTACGCCACTGGGCAGAACATAAATGGATTACTTTTTAATATTTAATAACCTATAATAGTGAATTGTATGTGTGTTGTTTATACCAGTAGAATAAAAATGGAAAATGCCTCCCGAATAGATTTGAATATCTAATAGGATAATACATTTGTTTGGCAGGTGTTTTGGCCATCCGTGGGTTAAATATTTAAAGGGACCTGGTATAAGGATGAATAAAAACCACAATTGCCAGTAACCTTAAGAACTGGACAAGCTGTCTAACATTAAAATATAATTTGTCTTTCAAACAGACAGAGCCTCTGTAAAATATACATACTATATATATATCTAGTATGGGAGGCACTCCGCTTTTAAAGTTTGCCTCAGGTGCAAGGTAAATGGGTTAAATAGTGAAGAAATGACCAGAAACACAGATATATCTTGTGAAATGCTCAAAAAGGTGTATTGAAAATTACATGAAAAGCTATATATATATATATATATATATATATATATATATATATATATATATATATATATATATATATATATATATATATATATACCAGCTCATGTCTTTTACTACTTTAATTATGTAATAGAATGGCAACTTTTCAATTGGTCTTCATTTTTTATTTGGTATAGTTTTCAAATTATTTGCCCTCTTCTTCTGACTCCAACCACTGCCTGGTTCCTGAGTAATTAAGACCCCAGCAACCAGATTGGTGCTAAAAATTTTAACCTGGAGAGTTGAACAATATATTTTAATTAAATATTTCATTCCAGTTCCCGTTTTTAAAATAAAAATGTTAATTTTGATATGTTTGTGGGCGCTATTTTGTCATGGGGGTGACTGTGGGCCCATGAGATAAGGTTTCCTGGTGGGCCCCAGGCACCCCAGTCCAACACTGCAACCCACTGAATTAAAGCTGAAAGTCTGCAGTTCAACTGCATCTGAGTTGTTTCATTTAAAATAAATCAGGTGACCAGTAGTAAAGAGTAAATCTTCTTCTTTTGCAAGTGTTGATAATACTCACGAATCTGCGCTACAATTTCGACCATTTGTTCAGGTGAGGAAAAAAAATGTTTTTGCACACTGGAAAAATAAAACACCCATTGATTCCAATGAACTTGGTGCAAGAAACAACAGCCACTGACTCCAATGCATCTGGTGCAATAGAAACATCTACTAACTCTGATGCATTTGGAACAAGAGGAAAAGCCTTTTGACTCCAATGCATTTGGTGTGAGAAAAACATTAGAAAAAATCACCCACTAACGCCAATGTATTTTGGCAGAAGAAAAAAAAACCCATTGACCCCAATGCATTTTGTACGAGAAAAAGACACCCATTGACTTTGATACATGTGGTGCAAGAGAAAAAGCCCATTGGCCATTTTGTTAAATTTTCACACATTTTTCAGTGAAAAGGGGAAGTTTTGCTCATTACTAGTGTCAACTTAATGCTCCCAGTTGACTGGTTGCTTTTTCCCACATTTGCCCCTGTTATTTCTTCCTTGACCAAAATAGAACTGATATTTGTTGTCAGACCTATGGGAGCATGAAGGGGCATATGAGCAAAGTACTGGTCATTGAGAACTGACTACCCATGGAAAACTCAGTCTCTACTTCATTTATCTCCATTCCACATGACTGATATTGCCAGGATGTTATCCAGGAAGGAGGTGTTATTGATGAAGGGTTTGCTCAGCTCTCTGTGTTTGTTTCTCAGACATGGAGCTTGATCGGTCTTTCTACACAAAGGCTAAAGGCAGGTAGAGCATCTGCCAGGTGACAACACTGCTGTTAGAAAGCTGCACATGCTTTGGAAATAGACTTAGGGGCTGATTGATGATAATTCAAATTGGTACATCGTTAAGGCTTCCCAGCAGTTCAAATCTATTAATACTTTCCCGGCTGTTCTTGCCTGTCAATAAAGTGTTTAATGAACTGCCACATTTATCGGAGTAGATCAACATCCCAATATGTCAGAATGTGTTTTGTTGCATTGAGCAGTTACATACCATCCTGTTTCTATAGGGTGTTAGAGTGGCAGCACTAAACTCTAACACCCCATTAATTGTTAATCATTGAGAATTAATAAATGTGGGAAGCGGAAGAAAGAATGGCTGACAGCAGATGGAAAAGGGCTGATATAGTGACTTTTGGAGGAGGGATGATTGCAGAAGAACGTCAAAACAAGAAGGTGGGCTCAAAATCCTACAGAAGACAATAGATGGAGGATGGCATATAGATAAATCCTATAGAGGAGGACAGATGGGCTGACAATTGAAGGTAGATTGACAACTACTGTATGTAGGAAAGCTGACCACGATGGTAGGAGAGTCAGAGTATAAATAATATGGAAAGAGATCTTATATTATAATTAAGGGCAGGGGGGTCATGTGATTGATGCTGCCTACAGAATGTTTATTTTAAATTTGTAAACCAGCTGTTTGATTCACCTCACCTGGCGGATAAACTCTAAACACTAAACTATGATTGAATGTTTAGTAAAGTTCAAACATTGTGCATACATGAACATAGTTTTTACATAAAATAGTTTTTTTTATTTACTGCATCGATTAATCACCAAAACATACATTTTTTTAATTTACTGTATGGATTAATCACCAAAACATAAAATTGTTTTTTTTATTTACTGTATGGATTAATCACCAAAAATCTTGGTGATGCACAGGTATGAAATAATGAATTCTTATTGGAGACAAAACAATCCTATTGTTTTTTAATGTTTAAAAGAGTATAAAGTAGATTTAAGGTATCAAGATTCAATATATGGAAAGACTCCTTATCTAGCAACATCCCCTGGTCCCAGGCATTGTAGATAACAGGTCCCATTCCTGTATACTCCTTCTTAAAAACTAGAATGTGATGCAGACTGCACTGGATGCTGTGTAGTTATACAGTATGCATTTAAACTAATTGCTAAGTAGCCATAGTGCATGGCCATTATGCATGTGTCCAGATTTATAGGGGTCGGGGGGTAACTGAAGCAGCTGATCTGGTGGTTTCACTCAATGTATTACATTCACTGTGCAAGTCTCCAGCAGGGACACGCGCCGCATGCTTCCTCCTCCAGTGCGGGTTCCTAAGTGCACGCTTCTGGGTTTTATGCGCTGTGACATCATCACGTTCTTTTGGAGTGAAATTTGAATAGGTCTAACTTGTTAATATCCTGGGTGCGATTTCTGTGTTGTTTGATTCCGGTTTGGATCCTTGCCTGCCTGACTATTCTGAACTCTGCCAATTCTGACCCTTGCCTGTCTGACTCTTCTGAATTCTTCCAATATTGATCCTTGCCTGCCTGACTATTCTGAGCTCTGCCTGTAGCAACCCTGGCCTGTCTGACTACGCTTTTCATCTACTTCCTGAACTGTTGTCTTCCATCCAAAACCTTGGAAACACATGTGCCCCATTGCTCGTTCAGAGCATCTGCTTTGCTCCTCTCTCAAGTTAAGACCTGGCGGCATCTAAGTAGTTGAGGGCTCCTCCCGAGGCCAAAGGCGGCTGCTACAGGCAGAAGATTGAGCCGTGACCAGGGAGATTAGCACTTCTGAATTTAGGGAGCCGTACATGACATGCATTGTGCAAAGTGTACGTTTGGATGCTGCCAGTCCAAATAGGGGCTATCAAATGGCCAATCACAGCCCTTATTTGGCACCCTCCAACAATTTTAATGCTTGTGTTGCTCCCAAACTCTGTTAACATTTATGTGTTTACATTAATGTGGCTCACGGGGGGGGGAAAAAGTTGGGGATCCCAACCTAATTCCAATAATTTGAGTGTTGCCTCTTACATTTACACTTATACTGTGTATGTTTTATCTCTGTTCATGTGATTGCACATTTATTAATCATCCCCAAACCCAGATGTATTATAAGCTCCAGACACACATCTGTTGCCAAGTCATATCACAGCGTGATTTCTTTTATTGTTGTTTAATTCTAAATTGTTCATTTATTCCTTGTATATAGCTGAGACTTCATTTATCAAAAGTTCAGTTAATGTCAATGTACAGTGAGTAGTGCAGTGCATTCGATGATCATAAGCAAATACCGTGTACGTTTATAATCTCATTTCTTTATTGGAGCAATGAAAGTGTAAGGGAGAAAAGCAGTTCCAATCTCACATTTGTCGCCTGTTGTAAAACTAATTTCTGGGGAGGTTTGGTTAGAAATTGTGGAAAATCAACTGAAAATGCAAATTTCTTGGAAACAGTTGCTATGTGATACATTATAAAATAGAAATTACTGTCATTATTAATAATAGGTGAAGACTTTAGCTTTGATATGTTGAAATGTTTTTTTTCTTTGTATTTGCGCAATCCAATTTATTTTGTTTCTGGTTTTCCTGCATTCTACAGTTTGCTTAGATATTTTCATATTTTAAAGAGGAATGTTAAATGTGATCCAACTTTTACAGTACAAATATGCAAATGGATATTTGAATTAGCATGGCTTCATATCAACATTATGGTGGTTATTAAAGTCGAATTCCAAAAACATAAAAAATTTAAGTTTTTTTTTACTGACATGAGTAGATCCACAAACAGTAGTGTCAGAGTGTGGTTGATAATAAACACAAAAGTAAAATATTACCGAGCAACAGTGTTTAGATTCCTTATATGTAAATGTGGGGCCCATAATTCCATTTCTGAACAGAGCAAAGCAGCAGTTACAAGGTCTGAATGTTGGGGGCAAGAAAATAAGTAATAGGACACCAGACATTAAAATATTACAAATATACTTTATAGATTGATGGTCTTGAGAAAGGTCTTAGAGATAGACCGAAACGTTGGCCGGTTCCTTTTTTAATCTATTTAATAAACATGTTTTATTTTAAACTGAAAAATCCTGGTGTGCACCTTTTTCCGTGGAATATGGATAATGCAGCTTTTTTAAGGTAGCACCCAGGTATGTGATTTATTTTTGAAGTTACTAATGGATGGTGTGTGCTAGGACTTTGAATATATATATATATAATTAATCACCTAGAACTGCTATGTGATTAATTATGCAGCAAAGATTTTGAACCTGCATCCACAAGAATACACAAAATCCGGATTAGAGTGCTGCTGCCTTTGAACATGTATATATATATACAGTATATATATATATATATATATATATATATATATACAGAGTATATATATATATATATATATATATATATATATATATATATATATATATATATATATATATATATATATATATATAGAAGTCCATCAGTAGAAAGCAGCGCACACTGGAATTTTTTTAAAAGTTTAATTTATTTATCAAATTTTAAAAGATATTTTACATGTATCGACGTTTCGGCCCTGGTCTTGGACCGTTCTCAAGATACCCCATATGTTTAAAACCAGGGTTTTATACCATCCTCTATCACCAAACAGGAAGTGAAATCACCAACACACATCACACAAGGACATAGGAAATGACTATCACCTTATTAAGTGCTGTTCATTCACTATTTACAACAAAGTTGCTCATCTGTATCCACTTTTGGCAATATATTAAAGAAACATAATTACACATTTGTATCAACTCATCCCTCATATTACAAAAACAGCTGCCAAGTAAGGTATTGTATGTCAATCCTAATGTCCTATAAAACAGAAAAGCAAAACATGGCAAAGTCATATTAAATATAAACATCATCTCTGATTAAGGAAGCAAGTAAGGGACAACTGTTCATTAAGACCATTAGGCGCCATAGTATTAAGTTTTTTTATCCAAAAACATTCTCTCTGCAGAAGCAATTTGGACCTATCACCCCTCTCCGAAGGGGCGGTATATGGTCTATGCCAATATATTTAAACGTGGGTAAACGGTGTCCATTCTCCAAAAAATGTTTGGCCACAGGTTTAGTTGTACGATTGTCCCTAAAAGCTGTGCTTATAGCCGAGTGGTGGGCATCCATCCGGAGCCGCAAAGTAAGATCAGTCTTTCCCACATAGGAAAGACTGCACGGACAGGTAATTAGGTAAATGACATGAGTTGTAGTACAAGTAATATGGGATCTGATAGCAAATCGTCTCCCCGTATGGGGGTGTGTAAAACTCTGACTCGGATACATATACCGACAAGATGTACAGGTGGGACATCTAAAACATCCCATCTTCCTATTAGCCAGCCATCCTCTCTGTACCTGTTGATAACTCAGAATGGGATCTGTCTTAACTAAAAGATTGTGCAAACTCACACCTCTCTTATAAGCCATCAAGGGGGGACTGTTTATCACTGATTTCAATCCATTATCAGCCTGTAGAATGTTCCAATTTTTATGTATAACTTTTTTAATTCGTCCAGAAACCCCAGAAAATCGTGAGGAAAAAACAAGCCTATTCAAGGCCAGATCATTCTTTTCACTTTCCATTACCTTCCTTTTGGCCTTATGGAGAGCTTGTTTAAGCAACCTACGTGGGTATCCCCTAACGCGAAATCTATCCTCCATCTCTTTAAGTTGTATAGCTCTAGTGTCCTCAGAGGAGTTATTTCGTAAAACCCTGCAAAATTTGGAAATGGGAAGAGAAATTTTCATGGTTTCAGGATGCTGGCTTTTAAACTGTAACAAAGTATTCCGATCCGTGGCTTTTCTATACAAAGAATATTCAAATTTGTCACCATTGCGACTTATTTTCACGTCTAAAAATTGTATACTGTCAGAACTGGTCGTAGCGGTAAATTTCACAGGACCCCCCAAATTATTTAAATGGGTAACCATGGACATGAAGGATACTTCACTGCCCTTCCACACTATCAGTATGTCGTCTATGTAGCGTCTAAAGAATAAAAGACTAGTCCCATAATCAGGCATGATGTTATTTTGCTCAAATTGATGCATAAAAAGATTAGCATATGCAGGTGCCATGGCCGCTCCCATTGCGGTACCTGACACCTGCATATAGTAGTCATGTTCAAATCTGAAGTAATTCAAAGTAAGACACATATGAAGTAATTGCATAACACATTCGATATTAGGACCTGAATAAAGATCATATTGTATAATTGATCGACGGACAGACTCCACCCCCAAACCATGGGGAATACAGGTGTATAGATTGACTACATCCATACTGGCTAGTGTGATTATCTCATCTGGATCGACCCGAAAGTCATTAATCAGGCTTAGTAAATGTGGGGTGTCCCTCAAGTAAGTGGGGGTGGCTTGAACAATAGGTTGCAATATATTATCAATGAATATCCCAACAGTATGAAGAAGGCTGTCTCTACTGGAAACAATCGGACAACCAGGGGGTGCTAGAGGATTTTTATGCACCTTGGGCAAGGTATATAAAACAGGACACTTTGGAAAGTCCATGGTTAAAAAAGATCTTAATTCATCAGATATATATCCATTCTCAAATGAAAATTTGATATAATGATCCACCTGTTTTTTAAATTGGTTCACAGGATCACCCTTGAGCAACTTATAAACCTGCACATCAGAAAGTTGTCGTACAATTTCGTTGTGGTAATCCACATAATTAAGCAGTACAATGCCCCCACCTTTATCAGCGGGGCGTATCACAATATTGCTGTCGCTAGACAAGGATTTAATAGCCGCAGTTTCAGCTTTAGTTAAATTATTCAAGGATACCTGTGAACCGATTATGGGTCCCACTTCATTGTCAACACTTTGCTTAAACAGTTTAATAGCCTGATTGATCACTGGCGGATTAAATAAACTCTTTAATTTCAAATTGGTAATAGGGGCTGAGGAAGAACCATCCCTGTAAATATCCTTCAGACATAACAATCTGCAAAACTTGAAAAAGTAAATGTCCCAATCAAACTGTTTCAAGGCAGAAGCGGGAACAAAAGTCAATCCCTTCTTTAGAAGGCTCATTTCACCCTCAGACAAAGAATGTTGGGACAAGTTAAAGATTGGGATTTCTAGATCTTGTGATCTTTTCCCCTTTTGGCCTCTCCTCGTGCGGCACTTCTTGTGTTGCCCCTTCCCATAGGTGGCCTGCCCGAATCCACCGGAGTATTGACTAAAAAAGAGGATCGTCATGAATGTCACTTACTTCCCGCAGATTAGATTTAGAAAGTACATTACCCGTTGTTGTTTCATCCGGTTCAGAATCCCCTGAACTAGCATACACAGAGTTCAAAGGACGAGTAAGTTTAACCCGTTTGCGCCACGGTGGCCGCTGTGTTCCAAAGGCCCCGTCTTTCTCACCAGTAAGCCACCGATGAATACTAGCCAGTGTAGTCTTCATTCACCCGGCGGAGTTTCTCTCTTTTAAATCGTAATAATTCCTGCTTATATTTCTCGACCTGCATTCTAGCGCGTGTGAATGGTTCGCGTGTCTCAGCAGCTTGGACCGCAACTCTGTGTTGCGTTTCAAATGCGGCAAGGGATTTCCGGCTTCTGGTTAATTCCCCCGAGACCTCCTCAATGACAAGCACCATGAGGTCAAGGGAGCAACGATTAAGCACACCAATCCACTTCTTGCAAAATTCTGGGTTGGACCTGCCAATGGTCGGAACATTAAGGATTCTAAAGCCACGGGGAATTCGCTTAGAGCAATAGTAGTCTGAAAGGAATAAGCCATGAAGATCAAGGTCTATTTCTTTCTTTTTCATCCTTTCCCAATCTTGTGAAATGTCCACATCCGATAGTTTAAAGGGTAGTTCAGTATGATTATGGTGCCACAAAACACGCTCAGCATTAGCTTCCATAACATGCCAAGTTTCTGCATAATCGCCTTGAAAATGTGTTTTGTTGATAATTTCATCCATGATTATTTAATTCAAATATATATAACAAATTCAGGGTGCGTAGACCAGGTATAGAGCTTATACCAATATCCAGAAAAAACAAAATAAGTCTCTCGCACACCTTCGAATGATCAAGTACCAGGTGCTGCTGCCGTGTCAGTTATTCAGAAGTCCATCAGTAGAAAGCAGCGCACACTGGAATTTTTTTAAAAGTTTAATTTATTTATCAAATTTTAAAAGATATTTTACATGTATTGACGTTTCGGTCCTGGTCTTGGACCTGTCTCAAGATACACCATATGTTTAAAACCAGGGTTTTATACCATCCTCTATCACCAAACAGGAAGTGAAATCACCAACACACATCACACAAGGACATAGGAAATGACTATCACCTTATTAAGTGCTGTTCATTCACTATTTGCAACAAAGTTGCTCATCTGTATCCACTTTTGGCAATATATTAAAGAAACATAATTACACATTTGTATCAACTCATCCCTCATATTATAAAAACAGCTGCCAAGTAAGGTATTGTATGTCAATCCTAATGTCCTATAAAACAGAAAAGCAAAACATGGCAAAGTCATATTAAATATAAACATCATCTCTGATTAAGGAAGCAAGTAAGGGACAACTGTTCATTAAGACCATTAGGCGCCATAGTATTAAGTTTTTTTATCCAAAAACATTCTCTCTGCAGAAGCAATTTGGACCTATCGCCCCCTCTCCGAAGGGGTGGTATATGGTCTATGCCAATATATTTAAACGTGGGTAAACGGTGTCCCTTCTCCAAAAAATGTTTGGCCACAGGTTTAGTTGTACGATTGTCCCTAAAAGCTGTGCTTATAGCCGAGCGGTGGGCATCCATCTGGAGCCGCAAAGTAAGATCAGTCTTTCCCACATAGGAAAGACTGCACGGACAGATAATTAGGTAAATGACATGAGTTGTAGTACAAGTAATATATATATATAATTAATCACCTAGAACTGCTATGTGATTAATTATGCAGCAAAGATTTTGAACCTGCATCCACAAGAATACACAAAATCCGGATTAGAGTGCTGCTGCCTTTGAACATGTATATATATACAGTATATATATATATATATATATATATATATATATATATATATATATATAGATATATAGATATATATATATATATATAGATATATATATATATATATAGATATATATATATATATATATATATATAGATATAGATAGATGATAGATAGATAGATAGATAGATAGATAGAGAGATATAGATATATATATATATATATATATATATATATATATATATATATATATATATATATTATAGTAAAAAAGGGAACATCTTAGTCCAAAGTTTTTAGGAGCCGCAATTGTTATGAATGTAAAAGTGCAATGTAAGAATGGTGGAATCCTTCAAGGCATAGTTACTGAGATTATTATAACAGACCCTGATATGGGATGAACTATTTGTGTGTTAAATAATCTTTTGTCTCCAGATATTTTACTACTGTTTATTTTCTCTTTAATCCCAGGCTCCTAAAATATCACTGCTGATGTCATGTCCCAACTGTGGCTCCTGATGATAATGTTATGCCATAGCATCATTTTTGTTATATGATTTGGAGATGCAAACTCATAATATTATAGTCTTAGCCCCTCTTTCACATCTGGTGTGTAGATAAATATTTAACTTCTTCAAAATGCATTATTAAGCCTAGCTAGAAATGTTTAAAGGGTAATCACATTCTCCCTTGTAACTTGTATCTATGCTATGGTCTACCTTTATAGGACTTCCTGTAAGAGATGTTATAACTTAGACAAGTTTTGTACAATGTAAACTAAGGTCAACTACATTATGCAATTTTTGCTTTTTAAGGGCAAGGCTAACAAACTTTACTTGCTTAACTGACCAACCAATAAGTCCATACAAGGTGTATAGACCTTGCTCCACTATTTGTGTAGGAAACTTTTGTGTATTAATTTGATATTCATACAACATCTAGAAATATTGCATTGAAAGGATACGTCTTTAGAGGTTTCTATAAGCAGAATTCATTAACATCTCTCTCTACTTAAACTTGTTGTTTACTGCAATCAGGGTTGAAGTAAGAAAAAATAGGACTTTATATACCCATGTAAACCTACAAGCTCCATCTGCCAAACCCCATCCTTTTTACAAGACGCCATTGCCCTTTTGTTGCAGTCAGGGCCATCTGGCTTGACCAGCTCATGAAAGAACTAATGCCCATCTTGCCCTTATGGCAGCCTTGTGCACTATAACTGGGCAACGGATCTCAAGCTGGACTAATTTTACATCATCCTTAATGTAGTACTTCTGGGCCAAAGGGATAGTAGCTATATTAGTTGCTTTTCTGTAGGAAGAAACCAGGAGGTGTCTAGAAGGCAGCCATGATTTCAAGCTGCATTTCACCCAGGCAAAGCTTAATACCTGATCCTCTTTCTTACTGAGCCATAATAAACATTTAGATAAGAGAGTGTGCAATAATACTTGTATTATAAGAATGGGAATAGTTTTCTCAATCACCCCCAATAATCACACATACCCAGTTTACTAGGGTGAAGTCAACTAAGATCCTGATGGTGACCGAGTGTGCAGTTATTATTAAGTGCTATATACCAACCCTCCAACATTATGTAAAATATACTGATGTTGTAGGCTTAACTGAGGTATTTCACTTATGTAGCGATGCTCTAGTTCATGTTGAAATGAACAGTGTCCCATGTGCACTACGTGCACCATAATAACAGTAACAATAACCTTTTGCAATATATTGTTGCAAGATTTTGTAACCACGCTTTAAATAAAACAAGTTTCTGTGATATACCTTCTATCAAAAGGAACACTGAGGCATAAATAGTCTACAGTGTGTCAGATTTTGACTCAATTACAACAAAAAAACATTTTAAATTAAGGTCCCCAAAGACGCAAAGATTTCTCTTGCCGAACAACCGATTTCAGCAAAGTCCGACCAATCCTTTGAAATTATCGTGTGGTTAGTGGTATTTGAACAATGGAACATCTTAAGATTTTTCACCCGACATCTGTCAGGAAATTGATCGGCCAGGTTAAAAAATCTTTGTCGGTCCCAGTGCAATCTCTCTATGTTTGCAGGGCCAAGCAGGCAGCTCCCCTTTGTTTTCCTGGCAAATTGTTTTTTTTAGTTGATGGACAATTCGTACGATCGTGCGTTCGTTCCGAGATAATCGTGGTCTCACGATGACCATTAGATCTTTTAAAAATCTCAACATCTATGGCCAGCTTTAGTTACAAATTTTGTGTAGCCACTGCTGATTTCTATGCTCAACAACTTCATATTGTCAATTTGTAGCAATTATCTCACTGGATGTAAATATTTGGAGATACTGTTTCTGTTAACAGATCATGCCTCTAGGAACCATAATCCTATTCTTGGCTCCAGTTTTCCTTCACATTAATAAAGTGTCTGATTTTTTGCACCTCTTTTACCACAAATTTACATATTTTATAATATTCATGTCACCTCTAATGTGCCACTGATTTTAAAAAAGAAAGCAGGCTTGTCTGTTCCAATTTATACATTTATACAGTTCTCATTATAGATAATGTGCACTTCTCTATATAGCACATTAACCAATTAAGTAACTATTAAATTATTTTCACTTTGTAATCTACCTTAAATATTAGATCACTTGCATACATTATGTAAGGCTGCATTATAAGTTATAGGTAACTAGCAGAGAAGACTCTCCCCTCATCCCCCCCAGCTTAGCTGCTAACCCGGGGAAGTGCCCCTAACTTTTTACTTACTCCTCGTGCAGATTCAGGGATTGCAGTTCACGGCAGCAGTCTTCTGGGACTTCAGTAATCTGAGACTGAGAGCGGTGAAGGGGAGCAAGCGCAGTTGGAGCAATTTCCCCGTTCGCAACAAATGCG
Source organism: Xenopus laevis (assembly GCF_017654675.1). Classification (NCBI taxonomy): domain Eukaryota; kingdom Metazoa; phylum Chordata; class Amphibia; order Anura; family Pipidae; genus Xenopus; species Xenopus laevis. Next base: position 37,489,867 of record NC_054382.1, on the reverse strand, counting down.
CATGCACTGAAATAGACGTAAATTTTTGAAGTGCCGAAAGAAGACCCGGAAGATGGCAACCATGAACTGCGATCCCTGAATTTGCACTGAGGGTTATTTAAAAAGTTAGGGGCATTTCCCTAGGGTAGCAGCTAGGCTGGGGGGAGGAGGGAGGGAGTCTACATAGGGTAGGGGGTAGGGTTGAATTCTCCTTTAAAACGCTCACTCTCGAACCACCTGTTAACCTGTATAGCGGTCTGACACACCGGCCAACCAAACTGTTATCTCTCCAACATCCCAATGTTTTATTGGTTACCCAGACCTTTTTCATTCTGCAACCCCCATGTTCTCCATTCTAAAAGCCCACAAATCCAGGCCTTGCAAGTTATTAGTATTATTATGGAGTGCAGCTGAACTTTGCTGGTTTTTTAGGTGAATCACTAACTAAATGGCAAATTTAATCAATCCACCATTGGCTGCTGACGATGTATCTTTGCTATTGGATAGACACCAGAAAACTAAAATAGAAGTTGTAGTTTGTATCATAAAGACTCTCAAGCGTTATTTAAAATGGCGTTTTTGTGAATGTTTAGCGCAGCTCGTAATTTGAAATCTTTTGCTGGCGAATATTACAACCCTAAGACTTTTTAATATATAAAGTTTTAATGCACACAGTGCGAATGTTCGCATAAGCCATTTGGTCGCAAACATTGCAAGGAAGTCGTTCAGGTCTGTAATCGGTCAAAAAGGACACAAACATGGTCGCTAACATTCTCAATAGTCTTTGCAAATGTTTTTTGCTCTAACAAAACATATTTCATTCCCCCATTAGTATGTATTATGGGCAAATGTCTAAGGAAGACAGGGAATATGCAGCCAATGTGGAGGGGGGGTGGTGGTATTCAAGCTGGAAGGTACCATTTGCAGATGAGCAAAACTCAGTACCTGTGTCAAATATGCCTACATCAACCAGATCTGGGTATTGGTATTGTACAGCACAGGAATGGGACCTGTTATCCAGAAATCTCGGGACCTGGGGTTTTCTGGATAAGGGTTCTTTCTACAATTTGAATCAAGTAAATGATGCTGTTTTATTATTACAGAGATAAAAGAAATATGTTTTAAAATGATGAAATATTTAATTAAAATGGAGTCTATGGAAGAGGGCCTTTCCATAATTTGGAACTTTCTGGATAACCGGTTTCAATAATGGATCCAGTACCAAGCATGCCATCAGCATTCAAGCTTTACATCTATCACATATTTGATGTAGACCCCCCTACTCATGAATAGTAATCCCATTATGTGCAAAAAAGCCAAAAATTATAGATATGTATCACCCTAATGCCATATTTTTGGGTTTGCAGTGATCTCGTGCAAAATGAGAATAAATCATGTAGTAAACTTGTTGGAGCCAGTTAAATGACCAAGATGGTTTTGTTTCCAATTACTTTAAACTGGTTATTAATTGATTGATTAGGGGGTGAATAATGCAGGTAATATTTATATTCTGTTTCATACAATATCACCCACATTTGATATAATATTGCTCCTTTACAATATATGACTTGTCTGTGTTATGTGCAGTATATGTTAAAACATGTTACCTGTTTATCCATGACATTTGAGGAATTTACTGTTCAGTACTGGAATTGTTACCTTCATGTGCCATTGTGAGATTGTGTAGTCACGCACCAATAATACAAAGAGATCAAAAGGAAGCAGAGAGTGGTGGAAAACCACCAAATACTCAAGATTTTGTTTTCATAATGGTGACACATATCATTTATATGATATACGCTAAATTCTGCTTCTCTGCTACATATTCCATACAAAGAATAAAAATAATGACAAGGTGTATCCAAAGCTCAGCGCACACATTTACAATAAAGTTATATACTGACCACATTGCACAGGAATGTGCTCTATTTTCAAAAGGCAGACACTGTTCTCTTGTGAGCATATTTAATGATTAATTAATAGGGATGGGCGAATTTTTTCGCCGCAAAAATGACGCCCATAGACTTGTATGGCATGGTGTGTCAAAAAAAAAAAAGACGCGTGTCAAAAAATTTTTGCCACGCAACAGTTTTTTTTTGACGCCCATAGACTTTAATGGGCGTCGGTGACATTTCGCCGGCGGCAAATTTTTGGCGAAAAAAAACGGGTTAAATTCACCCATCCCTATTAATTACGTTTCTGATAACCGGTTGTATATATCATGCATGTCATTTGCAATAAGTACTATAGCATTGCACAGCCTGGGGTTACAAGAGGAAATTGCAGTAGAATGGAAGTTGGTAATGCAACACACAATTATTAAGCGAATAATATTAACTGATAGATATATAAAGAGAGAAACTGTATTCAGAGGGAGTTGGCTTGCTGGTTTCAGAGGAAGTTAATTGATCTCCTTATTTCAAGGGTTTGGTTTCAATACATATGTTATTATTTGAACTGGGAAATCTAATAGAGCTGCAGCAAAGGGGACACGGTCTACAGGTGACCATAAACAGATCCACTTATTTGTCAAGATCAGCCATATGCTAAATCAAGCTAATTCATTCATTGACTCTGGTTCCTGACAATTGCCTATGCAGGTCTGTCAAGAAAGGACCATATCAATTGGAATACAGTCCCTGCTCAAATGATCTTCAAACCTACCTGCTACCTGGATTATTTCAAGGCAGATGTGGGGCAGGCGGTTGAAGGGGGCCCATACATGGGTCAATAAACTGCCAACCCAGCTAGTGTAAGGCCATATTTAGATTTAATCAAGCAGCATTGGGAGTCTCATATGGCATTTGCACACACATCTCTGACTAACAGAGTCATTAGGGAATTCTCTTGCATCCATACTAAATCCATAATTTTTAATCAGTAGAATTCTCATTGGTGAATTGTTTTCCATGTCTAATTAGGTTTTGCATAAACTTCTATAAAGAACTACAGTGGGACAGCGTTACTGTTGGGTTTAGTGTCAGTTTAAATATGATCAAAACAAGTTTTAGGTTTTATGTGTCGCGTATAGCTAAGCAACTCTAACATTTACAACTAAAGACTCTAAGAAGATAAAACTGCATTAGGGCTCCAGTAGATCCTTTCGATTGCCAGAAATCCAGCAGCCTTAGGGTCTGCTTCCCTCCGGTTAGGCCCCGGTAAGACCAATTGAATTGCTGACACAAACTTAATAAAGTACTTTGGTAGGGACTATAAATTGTAATTGTAATAAGTTCTACTGGGGCATGGACCAATATCAACGATGAACAACAGGCTGGGGTAGGCAAACAAGGCATGTGTCTAGGTCCTACCTTGCCTGATTACTCATAGTTTCAGTTCATCTGTAACTCCTCTTATGATCCTCAGGGTGAAGGGGTTGCATGGGTTGTGTGATGAAAGTAACTCACCCTGGTGGTCCAGTGGTGCGGCGGGGACACCCGCCATGGCGTCTTTGCTCTGTCGCCATTTTGGTTTCTTAGGGAGTCTTGTTCTATTTATTGACGCAGGCGCGCAATGGTGCGAAAACTCTCTGCTATAAAAGGCTCATTTGTGCTGCTAGACCTTGCCCGTGATAGGATTTGTTTCCTGGTGCTTCTTGAGCTTTAAGCTATTCTGATCCTGAAAACCTGTTTTGATTCCCGTTGTGACCCCTGCCTGGCTTTTGACGATTCTACTTTCTGTATCCTGACCCTTGCCTGATTACCAACTCCGATTCTGCTTAACCCTCTGATTGACTTTCTGGTTTGACCCTTGCCTGCATGACTACGTTATTCTCTGCTTACTGTTGTGCCCCTCTGCTTATCTAGAACCCCTCGCCTTGCACCTCTCGTTATAAGACCTGGCGGCATCTGAGTAGCGGAGGGCTCTTCCAGAGGCCAAAGGCAGCTGCTACAGGCGGAAGCACGAGCCGAGACCAGGGTGCTTGGCATTGGTTCTAGATTTAGGGTGCCAACCGTTACAGGTTGTCAGGCAAGGGATGCTATGTTGTACAGGAGTGCTTGGGTGACAAGCAATTACCTTGGGTGCATATAGTGTTTGATCGGCACTGATAAACAGCCCCTGTAAAGCTCTATGCAGATGTTTTATGACTACATAAATAAAGTATAATACAAAATATTTTTTTTAGTACTACCACATCTCTTTGCTTTCTGCTGTTATGCACTTCATTTTTTTTTCTATTACCTCTTAATTCTTTAATGGTTTCTCATGGAAAAAAAATTGTCTTTTCCTCCTACTATGTTGTTCCTGGTGTACCAACTGTACCCTCTGATTTTTTCTTAAAGCAAGGGTTTCAATTCACTTGTGTTTTTCTGCCTGTAATGCTTTGGGCTGTTATTCATATGAATGTAAGGGCATCACACTACTGTCCCTGAAAATAATACTTCTGTGGTAACAGTTATGAGTAAATGAATAGCGCAATGTCAAATAATAATGAATTCAAATATATTGAAATTGATTCCAATGGCCAATTAATTATTATTATATATTCAGCTGGTGTTCACTAAACTGAGCATAGTATTTCAAGCCTCCTTGGGAGCACCTGCTCCTCTTTTGCTGCAGAATATGAAACTGTAAATATTATTTCAGAAAACTACTTAATAATTTATAGCACTGATATTACTAAGAAATCTAAAAATTGCAGGTTATTAAACGGTTGGCAGTTAAACTAAGGAAGTTTCCATGTTTGCCATGAGCAGATATTAAGAATTAATAGACTATACGCAACTTTGCTTTAATAATGGATTTTTCTCAGCATATTTTACCTTTCAATTCAGCGAGATATGCCTGTATGTTCTTTTATCACATTTAACAATAGGGATCTTTTCAGTGACAAACCCATATTCATGATTGATTTTTAGAGGAACTTTAATAGGCATCTACAGCCAAAAATGTGCTCTTATGCTCAGTTCAGTCACTCTTCTTAGATCTGTGTTTTGGAGTTACAAATTGGTTAAATAATATTTAATATGTTTAAGGCAAAGTAATATGATTCTCATTTTTAATTTTTTAAGATTCTTTCTGCACCCTTTGTATTCACCTAACTTCTATAAAGGGCATGCCAATTTGCAAACACATGGAAATTAAATTACAACTACATAGTGGCAGCAATGTAAGTATGTTTATAATAAACCATGCATGTCCTAAGCACATCTGGTAAATGCACATGTTTAGGGGCCCTTTAAGTCACCTTCCACTGTAAAGGTAAATTATAACATTACTGTTATTCTAGACCAAATATTGTGTTTTGTCTTCACATCCTTAAATTTAAGCACTTATGCTATGAAAACAATTATTATCCATTCTTGCAGTAATTTTTTCTGATGAAATGAAATGAAAAGCCTGTGCTAAAGGAACAGTAACACCAAAAAAGTAAGTGTTTTAAAGTAATGAAAATATAATGTACTGTAGCTCTACACTGGTGCAACTGATGTGTCTGCTTCAGAAACTCTACTAAAGTTTATATAAACACGTTGATGTGTAGCCATGGGGGCAGCCATTCAAGGCTAAAGAAAGGGCACAGGATACACAGCAGATTCTTTAGAGCTTATATGTATGTTATCTACTGTATATCCTGTGCTTGAATAGCTGCCCCCATGGCTACACAGCAGCTTGTTTATATAAACTATAGTTGTGTTTCTGAAGCAAACACACCAGTTTTACCAGTGGAGGGCAACAGTACTTTTATGACAAAACAAGTCCAAGCTGGCCTCTAGTTCCCTCAGGAAGGTTCTTGTAGAGATTCTTATGGTCAGTAAGATAATGCTCATGTGTGATTAAATTAAGAAAACTAGAATCAAAGTTTTTGACATGCTTTACCAGCAAGATGATATTTGCAAACAAGAAATTACACGGTCTCCCTGTAATCAAAATCAGTGTTTCCGGAGTCTTCAGAATTAACCACTAAAACAATAGTTTGCATTGCTGTTCAGGAACTACCTGGCAGTCAAGAACCTGGGTATATGAACAGTTGTTTCATGTTGGTCAGAGTGACAGATAGCAGCGGAACTGAACCAATATCATATTTTTTCCATGCTATGTCTGACAAATTTCAAAAGCTACTGTATGAGAACCAAACTAGGAGACAAATAAGGAAATTATTTTCTATCCATATTTATAAATTGCACATTCATTTATGCTAGCACAAGGTAGAACAATAACAAGTTTCCACTAAAGCCAGAACCAACGGATTGGTTGGTAGCTTGTTGCAAAGCATAATAGCCAAGAAGAGTAAAGTGTTGGAATGTCTGGATTAGGCTCTATGTTTGGAAATCAATACATATTCAAATGGTATAAGCCAAGGTTCATAAACCATTGCGGTTGCATGGGCAGATAAAGGGTTTAGCCTAGGGAAACCTCTCTGCAGTTCACCTCAAGATACAACTTGGGAGACTTGCCATGTTCAATTTCCAGGTCAATGAAGGGGAAAGGGAGAAATGTGGTCAAAAGGTAGGAGTATAGAGGAGAGCAGTACAAGATGGCAAAGGCAGAGAAAAGTGAAGAGCATGAGAGAGAATGTAATGGAATTGTGAAGAAAGAGAGGGACAGTAGTTCAACAGAAATCCGGCGCTGTAAATCAAGTGAAGAATCGCAGAGCAATAGGAAGGGATAGAGAAGAGGCAAGCATGAAACAATCCAAGATATGGCTCAGAGCAGAATGGGAAAGGGGAAAAATAAACATGGAACCCTTTTTGGTTTGCCTGATCAATGAACAGATCATTATTGCTTGTTATTATTATTCTCTCACGAATGGGGACAAAGGCTACATGTTCTGTTTACTCTTTAAGGGCATGAGAACATGGAGCTTTAGGCTCCACTGCTCAGTCTGCTTATTTTTGCAGGGCAAGAGAAGTGGATCTGCTCGGTGCCCTGTGCCATTGATCTTAGCCGCTCAGTCACACGGATCGGTGGTCATCCCAAATACATGGAAGGCTGACTTTTCGCTCTGTGTGTGCACATGCCCTTTATTCCCTCCTGAAATAAGAAGTCCAAACAAGGCTGGCTTATCAATTATCTGCACAAGCTTCACATTCAATGAAAACGTATTGGGTCCAAGAACTGCACATGTGTATATTTTTAGGGAGGAAAATAGAATTTTGTGGTTTTTAAAGATGATAATAGTTACAAAAGACACTGGGGCTCATTTGTCAACACTGGGCAAATTACCTATAGCAACCAATCAGTGATTAGCTTTTTAAACCCAGCTGCAAGTAGAACAATGAAAGCAGCAATTTGATTGGTTGCCATGGGTTACTGGCCATGGGCAAATTTGCCCAGTGTTGATAAATGACCCCCTATATCTCTTTCTCAGGGCTGTATGTTTTGTACTACCTTTTTATCTATCAAGGGTGCCCACTGGAACCCACTGTTGGTAAGGAAAACAAAAAATACATTTCCTAAAAAGTAACTTTTATTATGGCAAAAATACTAGGCAAATGACGCTTTTTAAATGTTACACCTTGTATTCTAAAACAAAGAATAGACATGTAAAAGTGCTAAAATATTAAATTATTTTTTGCTAGGGAGGAAAGTAACTAGACTGCATCGAAAATGTGTATGCGTGATGACTTTAAATGTGAAATGCTCATTGTAAAAATGATCTGCTTATTTTGCTAATTTGTTCAAAAGGAAACAAACCGTACATTTTATGTTTGATGGCGCTTGTATGATAAAATCTTAGGCATTGCATAGAAAATACAGGTTGCCTAAAGAAAACATTGGATAAATGATATTTCTCAGCACTTGGAATGCCAGCATAGTGCAGACGTGTTCTCATGCTTCATTATTAGTTCAGGGCTCATTTCTTATGAAGTTATGAACTTATTGGACTGAATTGTCAGCCTTCTCCACACTTCGGTCCTATCTTTAAAACCCAAAGCGTTCTATGCCACATACCATGAACCCACAAGGGAATGAAAACACCTCTGCCTGCACATTTCCAGACATTTCTGGTTGATTAGAAGTGCTGAAAAATTATTTTGTTTGTGGATGGCTGAAAATTCATAAGACCGATCGCATGGAAAAACTTCTTTAGCTGTAGGAGCGGTTTAGTTCTGTGGCATAAGAGATTTAAATAAAATAAAACATGTAATGTAATTATAATATAAGCATGCACTTATAGGGGAAACCTGTGGTTTTTGAAAGCTTTGCGCGCTGTAGCTTAATCTGTGAAGAACTCTTATGTCGGTCCTCCAGTCGGCATCCCAGTCTACAGCTAACCTAATTATACCACAGTGATTGATTTATGTTCTTGTTTTTCTGTTTAAGTACAGTAATCATGTGTGACTGGATTATAAAATACAACAACAAGAAAGCAGGGACTATACATACAAGTACAGTATAACAGAGTCCAAGTTACTTGGCTTATATTACAAGTGATACATTTCAGCTCAGTCTATTGATAAATGATACTCACCATACTGATGGTATCTTAAAGGGGACGTAAACATCACATTAGACTTTCCCATTTGCAAATATATTTACAGTTTTATATATGTATGGGATCCATTGCCCGGAAACCCCTTTATCCAGAAAGTTCCAAATTACGGAAAGGCCGTCTTTCATAGACTCCATTTTATCCAAATATTTAAAATGATTTCCTTTTTCTCTGTACTAATAAAACAGTACCTTGTACTTGATCCAAATTAAGATATAATTAATCCTTATTGGAAGCAAAACCAGCCTATTGGGTTTATTTAATTTTACATGATGTTCTAGTAGACTTAAGGTATGGAGATTAAAATTACAGAAAGATTCATTATCTGGAAATCCCCAGGTCCTAAGCATTCTTGATACCGGGTACCAATATAGATCAATTGTAAATAGTCCAGGAGTCTGGATTCAGTCAGGTCACATAGTGTGACATGAAACCTGACCCTAAATTAAGGCTCTCTCTTAATGTGTTAAATAAATCCATACATTTGAATTAAGTGTAAGGTTGATGGTGGGGTGTAATTGGTTAAATCTTTGGTGGAATGCCAATAGTTCTTTTTCTGATGCTGTCCATATGATAAGTCTGTCATCTATATACCGTAAATAGGTTAAGGGCCTGGTGTTGCAGGAAGCCAGAATCAGTTCAGAATCTCTTTTTTTGTTGTTGTCATCAACCAGCTGACCCCCTCTGAGTCCCACCCCTTCCTGCTTCAATATTTTACTATTTACATACAGTATTTAGAAAATAATTTTGGATTCTTTTTACTGCTTGCTGCAATATCCATTTCCATATTAATTTTAGCTTGCCTTATAGCTTTTTTTGCATGATTTAATGGCCTCCTTGTTATGACCACTAGTCCCTAAATGCTCACCCACAAAAATGCTGTAGACGAGTTCAGTATTATTAGTTATTGCAAGATCCAAAAGAGAGTTATTTCTAGTAGGTTCCTGAATGAGCTGGAATAAAAAGTTGTCATTCAGCATATTTACAAACCTACTAGTCAATGTCTGGATAACTGAAGTCACCCATAGTAATAACCTGACCTAGTTGTGAAGCCGCTTCTGTTTGTAACTTAGACAAGGTGATTTATAGCATACACCAATGATAATTCTCTGTGTAAGCTTTTGCCCAGTCAAAATCTCTACCCAGAGGTATTCCACACCTTACCAGTGCCAGCTATGGTTATTTTTTTAGATCATGATAATTCTACATTTGTAGCTCAACCCTTAATTTTGTCATCAATTTACATGATAATTGTTTTACCAGGAAACAAAAGTATTATATATTGTATATGAGAAATATTAGTCTAGATTTTAATTCTCTCTGTTTCCAAAACTTTCCATATACATATATAACAAAAACAGACATTGCCTATATTTGTACATTATTAGGTTGTGCACTGCAAGGCCCAGATGTGTGGATGCTTAAATAACAATAACAATAATAATTTGAAACTGGTAAACATGGTGTCACAAAATGTTAGATTTAGATTTCCCAGGCGTAAAAGGTATTTAAGGATAATCTAGACACTGGATTCAAATCCACCATAGTTAGCGACAAGCTGGAAATTATTTTTCTCGCAGTAATTACTATGGAACTCCCCAAAGGTATTTATAATGTTCAAATGGCCTTGTCTCTAGATAGTCCTCTCTGCATTAGGCCTCAACTGAATCTATATTTTGTTCTTAAAAAAGAATTACAGTTTCAAAATTAATATTTCCATCTACATGGAAAACAATTATGCACCTTAACTGGCATTTAATGCTGCCTCTAATCTTGGAAAACTATGATAAAAATATAAAATACAAAAGAAATTATACAGCATGTTGTCCTCTTACTTGGATATTAGTTTCTTTTACCAAGGTTTTGAAGAAGCACTAAGGAGTACAAAAGTGGGGTAAATAGTGCTCATTTAGAAAACTGTCGTTGTTCAAAGGGATTCTGGCATTGAAAAAATTCCAAAATTCTAGAAAATATAACTACTGGTATAAGATCTGTTATCCAGAACCCCATTATCGGGAAAGCTCCAAATTATGGGATGGTCATTTTCCAATCCAAATAATTCAAATTTTTGCTTTCCTTTTTCTCTGCCATAATAAAACAGTACTTTGTACTTGATCCAAACTCATATATAATTACTCCTTATTGGAAGCAAAACCAGCCCATTGGGTTTATTTAATGTCTAAATGATTTTCTAGTAAACTTAAGTTGCGGAGATCCAAATTACTGAAAGATCTGTTATCTGGAAAACCCCAAGTCCAGAACATTCTAGATAACAGGTCCCATACCTGTATATCTATGTCCCTTTACATAGAAAACACTGCTAACTATGGACAATGGAAAATACCTCTCATTTGAGGGAAAATAGTATTTAGGATCAAGTAAAAAAAAAAAAAAGCATTTAAGAATAAATATAGGTTGATAGTATTCATTTAATTAAGGAATACTTAATAAAAATAAAAAATAAGGAATACTTAAGGAATCTGCTTGTCAAATTGTAAGTAAAATGTCTGATTTACAGAGAATTATGGACCATGTAATATTAATTGTTGCAATCATGGATCCTTGCCCATAAAATATGTCAAAATGAATGATGGTTAACAGGGCACAATTATATAGATTTTACATGGCCAGCTTAACAATGGAGCAGATGGAGCTCCAGCTCCAGGTCCCTTATAAAAAATAAACCCATTATTACCTGGAAGCCCTATGTATAGAACTGAATGAACACTCTATTCTAAAGCAAATTATTCACATTTGTTCTAATGTATAGAAGGGGTAATTAACTGCTGGCGGGGAATGGTGCAAACCACAGACACAAGCCACCAGAATGGAGAGCAAGAACCTGGGCTTCACTCATAAATATAACAGTGCTGGCTATCAACAGTTTTAAATTTATGGGGGGCATATGGGCATGGCATCCCTCCTCCTGCCCCCTAGCCATTTTCTAATTTGCACTGGGTGTTCCTTCCATCTAATGAGGTCAGACCTTCCACTGGCTCAGTTCCACTGATATTCACCAGTATTAAGTCCAACGCAACAGCTATATGTGTTAGTTCTTTTGAAAGCAAGAACACAGTTTTGTACACTGCTGCCTAATCACCCCTCCAAAGAAACTAGAAAAGACAAAACTGGTGCTTCAATTCTTAAACCTTTACAAGCCTGCTTAATGCCATGCTTTCAGTTTGTACAGTTTTTATAGTGTTTGATTAAAAATCTGAAAGGATAAACTGATAAACTGATAGGATTCAAATGGCCTTTGTATATTGAAAACATTTGCACAAGGGCAATCTTATGTCATTAGAACTCTTGTAAATATTTCTAGTAGCTGTGCTAATAATGCAAATGAAATTTAGAGCAGCAGATGTTTAGTTGTCAGTGTTAAATTTGTCTATGGACTCAACAGTGCTCAGGTGCTTTCATCAGCAAACCACAATTCTATTTTGTAGCCTTGTTGGTGGTTTCACAGATATGAACAATTAAATAGCTATAAACACATTTGAAATGCAGGTTGTGTGTGTCTGACTTGATCAACATCAAACTGCACTTCAGCTTCACTGCTGATATAATGGTCCAAATAAGATATTTGGTCAAATAAAGCTGAATTAAAGTGGTTGGTTTTTTTTTTGTTTGTTTTTTGGATTTAGGCATTCCAAAAATTGTTTTCGAAAATACTCTTTTACCAAAGATCGGTAAACAGAGTTTTCCTATTAAAGTGGACCTGTCACCCAAAAAAATTATTCAAAATCCTATTTTATCACATTAGTCAAGCAAAATGAACTTTAATTACACTATATCAATTATTTGAATCTTGTTTCCTTCAGAGTGGAAACTCATAATTATAGCAAGCAGGCAGGAGCCATTTTGTGCACACTGTTATTAAGACAAGCCTTCCATCATCTCAGAATATTGTTTTTGCACCAGAATGGGGGACCTGAAGTCCATCCCCGTGCCCTGGCTACACTATTAAATGGTGAAGAGAACGGGGGAATGTGGGGAGAGCAGTGACCTCTAGGAAGTGCTGAATGGAGAGTGAAAGCAATTGTCTGCCCCGCCTCTATGCCTAGGCATAGAGGCGGGGCAGACAATATTTGATTGACAGCTGAGATTTTTAAATGAGTTTACAACAGCAATGAATGCTTTAATAAAAAATAGAAATTGGATTTCATGTTTAATTTGAAAAGGACTTTTATTATACAGATTTTTGTGTCTGGGTGACGGGTCCACTTTAAATGTTAAGTGGTACCATGGTCATTTCATATTGTTCTAAAGCAGCTTCTACATTGCTTACTGTTATATACACAATATGCTCCTATATTCATCACAGGTTAAATAAAAGGATTGCACTGAAAATGTGCTTTGTCAGTGGTGGACATATGTCCTGGCTTACTATGTGGTTTCCCCACACTAGAGGACACCCACACAACTTCAGTGACATAGGGGTATGATGGGGTATGATAACCAATAGCCTAAAGCTAGATCCTAGAGCTTGATTTGCACAAGGTACAGAGGACAGCCACATGTTGAACACAAAGGTGTGTTTTCATACCCCTTAGTTCCCCCTGCACTATTGTTCAGGGTCTTTGAAAATGACAGATTCATTACTCTCTGTCAATACTGGGGGATGCCAGTTAGGGTTTTTTGTTTATGTTGAATGGCTTCTTCCATCATATTAGAAGAACTACTGAGAGTGGAAGATTGAGACCTAACAGACTAGGTGACAGTTGCTCATTTGTTTCTTGTAGGTTCTTGTTTTTCCTGGTCTGAGATCATCTTCTGACAGATGGCCTGCCTAAATGGAAAGCATCCAAAACTAAAGATTTACTCCACTTTTAATGGAATGTGTTTGCTTTGAATGGCTTCTTCCATCATATTAGTAGGCCTATTAAGGTAAAGATTAATTAAAAGTTGTTGATGTGGACCTAGTAGGTTCTTGTTTTTTTTGGGGTGACAATCTTTGGCCTGAGACTGCAAGGTGACCTTCTATAAACAGCTGACCTGCCTAAATGTAATGCATATACCAAACTCATGATTTCTTCCATTAAGTCTGGTTATGTATTTAGCATAATTATTACTGGCACACTCATATTAGAAGAACTATTGAGAGAGGAAGATGATTAAGACCTCATAGATTAGTTGAAAGTTATTGATTTGGACCTTGTAGGTTCTTGTTTTTCCTTGTAGAAATATTTGGACTTAGACAACATGGAGATCTACTTACAGTTGTCCTGCCTAAATGGAAACCATAAGTGTGGATATGTATTTTGTTTAATTATTACCACAAAATACTCTTACTGGCACTCTCATTGGCATCTTCATGTGTTTATCACAATTTTTAGCTGTAACTAGGATCGTGTGTATTTTGTCAACAGGATGTTGTACTCCTTTATATCTAAATATAAATATAAATTAACAACTCTAGAAAATGATGATGAGGGAAAGAAAGTAACAGCAACTGAGCAAAGTAGCTGGTAGAATTTATTATCTATTTCACTGATGGTTTCATCGCTTGACATGCCACCTGGTTTACACAAGAATACAGTGTCATATATCACTTCATCTCCATCACTGCCTGAAGGAATCCCGCCTACAGCAGTGTTACAAAGACTCAATTATTTAGATTCTGAAGGCATATGTTGTTGTGGGGATTTTAACTTCTCTACTAAAGGTGCAACAGCAAGAGTAAAAATTAAATTTTTTTTTGCTTACCGTATATTTAATTTTATATCCAGAAATAAATGGAATGAGGATGATAGATTATAGCTTGGTTTTGGTTTTATAGTTTTATGTTCATCTTCCAAGTTCAAGGAAGATTGGCCTTTTTAGCCACCATGATAAATTAATTTCACCTTAATTTCAATTAATTTCAGCAGCGACATCATCATTCTCCAAGTTCTCTACAAATTGTTGTAGCATTGCCTGTCCAATCAGTTGACTTCCTCTTAAAATCACAATAATCAAAATCACAATATTAGCAATCATTTAAAAGGTGTAATTAAGAACCAAGTTGATATGTAATAATTTTATTAACCCTTAAAAAATTCTCAATCAATTTAAAAACCTGGCCGGTCAGGGCCCCAATCAATTTTAGTACAAATGTATAAAAACAATCACTTATAATAGAAATTGATAGATAGTTAAAAAACATATCAATTATCTCTTAAGTATTTTTCTCTATGTGAATTTGCTACTCTCCAATCTGGAATTATGCCAAGCAAGTTGTTAAAGTGTGATAGTTCTCCAGCCAGCAGAGTTTCAGATGTTAATGTACACGGTGTACATTAAAAATCACAATATTGTCATTGCCAAAACAAATACAATGTAATAATGGCATTGGAATTCTGGAGGGAGGAAACACTGCATTGTGGGAAAATAACACAGTAATTGCACTGTGCTCATTGCACTTGCAGGTGTATATGTGCCCTCCTTTATCATTACAGACTACTTCAACTGTAAATATGCATGTATACTTAATTTATTTTATATCACACTACATTTACATACAGATCTGTATATACATGTGGTCAAATATAAGAAAATGAATGTATAAGAAGTAACAGTTCTATGAGATATTAAGTGCAATATGACACATAAGACACAAGAGGCCCCAAGATGATTGTTTCATAGAGCTTACAGTCTAAGCAACTGGAATACATACAGAAACATATTGGAGCCATTCACAATGGTTGCAACTGATTCCTTGAAAGACTCAAATAATATAAGTGTTCTAAGAGGTAAAAAACGTTCCTCTGCAGGTTCTGCAAATTCAACATGACCAATCAGGACCCTGCACAGTGTTTAAGGGAGTGCTGGGAAATGCAGTGTATGAGCATCTAAGGGGCAAATGTACTTGCTTTCAAAGTTGCGCCAGCGTTGGCTTTGCCGCAATTCGTCAGGCGTAGATTTGTGTAATTCACAAAGATCCGAAGTTGCGCATAAGTTACAGATCGTTTGCGAAGTTGTGCTAGTGATGTTACGATCAGCGGTTCGAAGTTACGCTAGCGAAGGCAAATTTGCATACAGCGTGCAGTTAAAGTACAATGGCCGTATATGCAGCAGCAAATACATTACACTACACAAGGCCAGTGAACCTTAATAAATGTGTTCTAAAGCCCTACATATGTGCCCACAGTATAGTCTAGGTGCCATATGTTATCCAATGTAGAGGGGAAGGAGGGTACCCTACAAAAAAATGTCGATCTTTTTCAACCTATCACCCTATAAAAAGTAAAAGACTTAGAAAAAATGTCAACTTTGTTTGGACCATCCCTATCTACTCTATTGCACTTCGCCTGGTCTGAGGTAGCGAAGTAAAGTCTGGCGCAAGAGGTAACGTTCACGAAAATCCGCAACATAGTGAAATAACGTAGTTATGTCCCTTCACCAGAGCACAACTTCACCTGGCGTAAGGGTACGAAGTACCTCTAGAGTAGGTCCACTTCGCTAGCGAATTTACCCCAGCACCCATGGCGAAGTGGCAAAATGATGTCATGCTGGCGAATTTTTGCTAGCGTTAGCCACTTTGCCCTATAGTAAATTTGCCCCTAAGGGTCCAAGGTTGCACATCCCTGTCCTAAAGCCTGCTTATTACACACTTTCAGCCTTCAGGAGTTTGTTTGCCCCCAGCTACAGTAGCTGCTTTACTACAATATTTGTATTGCTGACGGTTGCCTGTCCCTGTACTATAGTATTAGAAACAAGCAGAATCACAAAGATATTTCAGCTGTAGCAGCGAGAATGCAATTAAAGGTCACATTATTTGAGATAATAAGGAATGTTGTTAAATAATCCATCTCACTTCTTACACAAATGCTAAAAGTAATTATAAAAGGGTGTACAACATGTACCATTGAACAAGACAAGGTGCTAGGTGCAGAGGTGTAAAGTTGCTAAATACTGCAGGTGCCAGTAAGTAATTACCAAGCTATTAGTGAATATGAATAGACCACTAGAGAGAATTAAATCTGCACCGTGCATGGATTCTGTAGTACGGTAATTTTTAATACATTCCTAATGAGATGAAAATGATATGGAATGAATATCACATATAGACCAAACTGGTAAATCTCCCTAAATCTAGCAATAAATAAAGCTTTAAGCACAGCACACACAGGCACTCAAGTGGGCTGGAACGTGCAGAAAGTGTTTAATTAAAAACTGTTATAGCACATTAAAAAAGAAAGGTCATATGGAAAAATGCATATGGAAAATCTAAAGTATACCCAAATATTTACTCACAATGATTCCTTATAGCAATGTATGAACATGAGTTTAAAGGAGAAGGAAAGGCGCTCGTTACTTGGGGGTGACAAAAGTTAGGCACCTCAAGTGATTGTATTTACTTACCTCACACCCTGGGCTGGTGCTCCTATCAGCAACTTCTTCTTTCATCAAGCGTGTGGGCATGCGCAGTAGCCCAAAAAGTCGAAAAGTCGGTTATTTTGTTCTACTTCGTATGCGTCTGCCCCAGGAAATTTGAAAAAAGAAGGAAGCCGATCGCTCCGTGGTGCTCGCTGGAAGAACCCCCTGTACCGGTGCAGTTTTCTCCTGATAGGAGCACTGGCACATGGTGTGAGGTAAATATGTACAATCGCTTGGGGGTGCCTAACTTTTTGCACCCCCAATTAAACAGACCTTTCCTTCTCCGTTAAATATGATGCAGAGGGGATCAGCATTCTAATGACATTGTGCTTAATGCCATGTTCTGAAACAGATCAATTTCTTAAAATCCATCAGCCGGTGCATTAAAATCATCATTTGTTTCTTACCTATTGGTATGTGGGTATGGGATCTGTTATCCAGAAACCAATGCTATTTCCCATGGAATCCTATTTACACAAGAAATTGTTGTTACAGACTGACTCTGTAATACAGTAATTGGATCATAACTAAGCTGCATAGATCTATATTAATGGCAAACCATCCTGGGCTTCAAATATATAAATACTTTTAGTAGCAGAAAACGCCTGTATCAGGAAAAACCCATGTTCCTAGCATTCCACATAATAGATCCTATACCTGCACTAGTTATTAAGGATTACATCTAAAGTTTACGAAAGAATTAAGCAGAAATGCTACACTTCAAGGGTCATTTGCAAGTGCCTTATGCAAATTACTAACTTACGCAATGTCCCATAAGGCAGGGGTCCCCAACCTTTTTGGCCCGGGGACCAAAAAAGAGCCAATTTTTTCCAAGGACCGGGGGGGTCGGGAGGGGTCAGGGGGGTCTGGAGGGGTTGGGGAGGGGTCGGTGAGGTTGTTTGAAGGGGTCAGAGGCGATCGGAGGGGTCAGTGTCCAATTTCGGCTCGCCGGCATCCAATTTGGATGCAATGACGTCAAATTCATCACACTGTGTTCGTTGTTCAGCGGCCCAGTTCAGGACTGTCTGTGGCCCGGTGGTTGGGGACCCCTGCCATAAGGGAGCAGCAGGGGAAGCACATAAGTACCCCCCTCCATTCCCTACCAGTCCCCTAACTTGCATCCCATTTAAATGAGCAAGTTAAAAAGTGGCAGCAAACATAGGCCGCAGGGTGTTAGACAGGTCCGGACTGAGAATTAAAATAGCCCCTGGCATTTCAAGTACACACAGGCCCAAACAGCCCCCACCAGCCCACTAAATACTGACTCTCTATGGGACTTATAGCAGCCCCTCTGGCATTTGCCAGAACCCACAGATTGCCAGTCCGGGCCTGGCGTCAGAGCTCTGTTTAAATTTGGACAGCAATTAATAACCCACTCCATCAGTGAGAAAACTCTGGGTGGTATGGGGTGGGTGTAGTAGTTGACCAGAGAGCGGCATGTAACTAGTGATGGGCGAATTTATTCGCCAGGCGCGAATTCGCGGCGAATTTATAAATTCGCAAAATGCCTGCGAAAATTCGCGGCAAAAATTTGCCCGCGTCAAAAAATTCGCCCATCACTACATGTAACTAGAAAGAACTGGTGCCAATGTATTTATACAGCTGCTTAATCCTATACCTACAGTAGGTACTTACCTGTTGCCTTTCTTTTTGCTGCCAACATTGTTCCGAAATTGAGCCTGGACCTATTTGATTTAACATTTTGTTTAGAGACATTTTCTCTATTTTTAGTTTCATCCAATAAAGGATATATTTTAATAGTTCCCAGCTACTGGTCGATTAGCCTATGTCAGTTTATATGAATGGGAAGGTGCAGCACTGAGGGATCTTCTTTTTTTCTTCTCTTTTTTGATACCCAAGCCCTGGGGGGGTCCTGGTCCATTGTAATGCCTAATACTGTATATGATTCACCCTCCCAGGCCCCTTCCACCGATCTAAATTCTTTCCCCACTACAAAGAGGTGGGTGGGCAGACGGAAGAGCGACAGCAATGGGGGCAGAGAAAGAGCACAGGCAGCGAAAGGTATGAACTGATCACCTCCAAAGATTTATAGTGGGGGGGGCAGCTCTGTCAAGTTGCGCCTAAAGTGCAATATTGGCAAAGTGCATGGTAATCTATGTTAAATAACAGTGACATGTATAGTGCTGGTAGAGGGAGGCATCTGTAATGGAGATAGTGATGACTGCTTTTCCAAGCAAAGGGGTGCAAGTGAGTTTTAGGAAAGGTTTACAGTATGTATCCCCTATAACTGCTGACCAGCATGCTTCTGCCTCATTAACATTCCTGCTAACACACATACATACTATACACACACATATTTACCTATAGATCACAAGTTGCGCTTCTCAGATGTCTCTGCTTGTGTTTTTTTCATACTGCTTTACATTGCTAAATATATTGTGATTCAGTGGCTTGCTGGAAGAAATATGGTAATCACGGCAACATTTTGCTAAAAATGTTCACCAACAAAGCTGTAGAAAGCGTCTGTTGATATTCTTCCACTTGCACTTAATATTTCTGTCATACCTAGCAGTGACAGTGTCTCTCCCCCCTTGGATTTTTATCGTTGTCTTGTTGCACTTACGCCATTTGAATTATGTATTTCCTGTATTGTATTTATATTTGTTATATGTTAATGTGTAATGGGCTGCATACTTTGTGGAAATATAAAAATTCACATTTGTGTATACTCATTCATTATTTATAGGGATGTAATAGATATTTAAATTTCCCATTATCCCAGACAGTTGGAAATGTTTTTTTTTTCTGAAGGTAGGTATGCATCCATTTTTTATGTAGTATTACTTACATACACCCATTTGCTACTGCATTTTAGCTTAGGTGTAGAATTTGAGAGCAACTATTGCAATGTTCTTTCTTAGACGTGTACTTGAGCCCAGCACAGAAGATTCAAGCGAAGAACCGTGAGTGCCCCATGAATGCAGTGCTGCCTGTGTTCACCACTGCTGTATTCATGAGGGACAGGAGAGGGAAAGCCCCTATGAAACCCCCCTCCTGTTTCCTAACGTGTGTGTTATTCAGAGGCAAAAGTGTGCACACAGTCTTGGGGAGATAGCAATTGAAATTCTTAATGGTTCTGAAACCAAGAGACTGGACTAAAGAGGTGTATGGGATGGGCCAGACAGACTGCAAATTATGGAGACATTGCAGATTAATGCTCATTTGTTATAGTTAAACACTGGTTCCAAAACTGTGGGGATGGACCACTTAGGGGCAGATATATCAATGGATTTTCGAATGAAAAAAAATTTGAATTTCGAGCCATTTTTTGTGTACTTCGACTAGGGAATAGGGAATAGTCCAAATTCAATTTGAATTTGATAAAAATTAGAAAATTTGAATATCGAAATTGATCATGTACTGTCTCTTTAAAAATTGAAAGGATCTACCAACTCTCAAAAAATTTTCAAAACTCAAGTTAGAAAAGATCATCAAAGTATTACTGAGGACAACTCCCATTGACTTCCACATGAACTCAACAGCTTTTAGATGCTGAATTTTACAAGTTTTCAAGTATTTGTGCTTGTATCAGTGCCGATCCTTACCTAAGGGCCGCCTGAAGCGGCTCCTGCAATGCCGCCCCCCTCGCTGACTTACCTGTCGGGAGGGGAGGCAGGAACACTAATGCGGAGAGCGCAATTGCGCTCTCTCGTGTTAGTAAAGCCGAATTTCCAGTTTAAAAAAACGGAAATTCGGCTCTTAAAGGTGCAGGAGCACCTTTTTGCCGCCCCTGTAAACCTCTCCGGTGTTGCCACCTGAGGCGAGTATCTCAGCTCGCCTCATTGGCGGCGTGCCCGTGGCTTGTATTGAAAAATACCATATATATATAAATTGACTCTTGTTCCCATGCTGGAGCTGCGACCTTGTTTAGATGCAGCACTCTCAGCTGTACAGCAGTCTTCTTCTTACAACCTATCTTGGGCATGCATTAAGTACAGGGCTCTCGTGTACTCCAAATGTATTTTTCTCCATTTAACATTAAAAAATGAATCCTGAAATGCTGTTTTCACACCTATTCAATGTTCATGGGGATGAATGTAGAACTGAAGTCTGATAAATCTGCCTTTTTTGCATTTTTTGCATTCCTACAAAATGTACAGGTATGGGACCTGTTATCCAGAATGGGGTTTTTGCCAGATAATGAATCTTTCCGTTATTTGATCTCCATATTTTATGTCTATTAGAAAATCTTGTAAACTTTAAATAAACCCAATAATTTGATTTTGCTTCCAATAAGGATTAATTATATCTTAGTTTGGATCAAATACAAGGCACTCTTTTATTATTACAGAGAAAAAGGAAATCATTTTTAGAAATTAGGATTATATCATTATAATGGAGTCTATGGGAGGTAGTCTTTCCGTAATTTGGAGCTTTCTGGATAATGGGTTGCGGAAAACGGATCCCATGCCTGTACTATAACATATATGCACTAACATAAAATGGTCCACATGGCCACATCAGCACATTGCTTAAAGGAGAAGGAAACCCCCAGGGCGCTAAACCCCTCCCCCCCTCCCCTGTGCTGCCCCCCCTCCCTCCTCCCCCCTGGCCTACCCCTCCCGCTGGGCAAATGCCCCTAACTTGTTACTCACCCCTCTGCGCAGGTCCTGTCCACGGAGTACGCAGTCGCCATCTTCTCCCACGCGCGTCTTCTTCCTGCTCTGATCGGCGTTTTCTGGCGCATGCGCAGTAGGAACAGGTACCGGTACGGCTCTACTGCGCATGCGCCGAATGTCACGAAGTTTTCCGATTTCACTTCGTGACATTCGGCGCATGCGCAGTAGAGCCGTACCGGTACCTGTTCCTACTGCGCATGCGCCAGAAAACGCCGATCAGAGCAGGAAGAAGACGCGCGTGGGAGAAGATGGCGACTGCGTACTCCGTGGACAGGACCTGCGCAGAGGGGTGAGTAACAAGTTAGGGGCATTTGCCCAGCGGGAGGGGTAGGCCAGGGGGGAGGAGGGAGGGGGGGCAGCACAGGGGAGGGGGGGGGAGGGGTTTAGCGCCCTGGGGGTTTCCTTCTCCTTTAAGAGCACCATTACTGAATACATGATAAAGGGATACCCAAATGAATGTCCACATTAAGAAAGAGTTAAGCAATGAGAAACTCTTGTAGCTGGACTCCTTTCTCCCATCAGAAAGGCTTATAATATTCTGTTAAAATGTCCTTTGAATGGGGAGTGGTAGTCAGTGATGCGTCAGAGCTGCTCTGACATTAAAAAGCTGAATACACAACAAAGAACAGATGTTCCAGCATGCTTTATTTATGCACCCATCAGCAATCTTTCAGTGACCACAAAACAAACACAATATTATTCACTGATAAAGCACGCCATATAATTTCCTTCAGCTGATGGCCTTATTTTGGGCACAGACACCATCTCTGATCTCCCCATACAATCAATAAGCGAATGTATGAAGATTGGAGCAGGTAGGGAATATGCAATTCTAGTTTATCTTGAGCAAGAACATGAAAAGTGCTTGCAACCCTTTTATACTGCTCTCCATGCTCTATGCTGCATTCTTAAAGGGGCTATTAACATAAAGCTTATTTTATAGTATCAGGTGGAGATATTATTTTGTGTCTGGCCCCCCTCTGTAGTTACACCCCTGGTGACGGCGAATCTGTCCCATTTTGATTCATGGAAAAATTTGCGAAAAACAGTGAAAATGTGAAAAAGGAGTATTTTCACATATATTCATTGATTTTTTCAGACTTTTTTCCACTGCACATATTGTGCCATTTTGGGCTACTTTTGAAGTGCCTCTTGGCTAGTTGTGGGCTTGTTTTGCAGCTGACTTTAGCTGGTTTTGAAATTTAGACCTGGCAACCCTGCTCCTCTCCTCCTTGCACAGAACAACACAGGAGAGACACAAGTATAAACAGATGCTCTACATAAAACAACAGGAAGAAGACTGACTGTACTAGTAACCAGTGACTAGTGACTCTATAGAGAATTATATAGAAGAAGACATCTTTACAGTTGGGTTCAGCAGCCATTTAAAGGAACACTAAATCCAATTGTAAAGTTGTCTCACTAAGGAGCTTTCCGGGTGCCATGTTTGTCAACATGGGAACTTTTTTTCTGCAGTTTTTTTAAAACGTATTTTTATCACATAATAAAGCTTGTTTTCATTATGTAGTTATGTACAGAATAAGAATAATGAATACAGGTTCTTAACAGTTTTTCAAAAATATATATATTATACAGTATATATAGTATTATATAGTAACATGATGAAATCTTCAGCTCAAAATTAAGTATATGACCCTATGTATTATTTAATGGGTAAATAGCCAATATTCTATTTATTTGATGACTCCTGGGGGGTGAGAAATCCAGCCTTCCTTTTTTCTGTTGCCATGGATCTAGGTATTGGGATGACTCCATTATAAGTGGGTGTTCTCTAATGAATAACAGTGCTATGCAATATGTTGGCACTATATAAATACATGTTAATAATAAAATAATAATAATAGGATAGTTCTCTTAAAAGGATGGGCAAAATGTATGCAACATGGTGAAATTCTATTGCAGATTCAGTAAAAATGACACCGCTGCTGAAACTAGGAATTACACCACAAAGTTTTACCAAGCGAAAAAGTTCACTCATCCCTACTAAAAAAATGCCTTAACCACATGTTATTTCACCTTCCCATTGACTTCAGTGCATTTAGGCAAATTTGTCAAGGGTTTTGTAAAATGTTCTGTGGTTTTTGTGAACCTTGATGGAATCCAAAATGCTGGGAGTTTACTTATCTGTAATTAGTAAGGGTAAACATCAATAGAAGCAAAATAATGCTCAAATATCAAATTCCATATCTTATTTTTTTATAGCTGAAGCTCTTTCTGTGAAAAAAATATTTTATTAAAAAAAACAACTCTTTTTTCTAGGGATGCACCGAATCCAGGATTCGGTTCTGGATTCGGCCAAGATTCGGCCTTTTTCAGCAGGATTCAGATTCGGCCAAATCCTTGTTCCTGGCCGAATCGAATCCGAATCCTAATTTGCATATGTAAATTAGGGGCAGGTAGGGAAAAAATGTGACTTTTCATCACAAAAGACGAGTTTTTTCCACTTTTTCCTTTCCTGTCTCTAATTTGCATATGCAAATTAGGATTCGGTTCGGTATTTGGCCGAATCTTTCACCAAGCATTCAAGGATTCGGCCGAATCCCAAATAGTGGATTCGGTGCATCCCTACTTTTTTCCAATGAATGTTTCTATTTTGGTATCATTTTTCTCGGACAAACAAGGAACAAAAAAAAAAAGAAACCCAGGGTGGCAGACATTCAAGAAATGACTTATGTATTTATCAGTCTGCAACTCTAACTACATTGTGTTTGCACAGAAGCTGCTGTGTTTACTCTGTAAGGTTAAGCTGTCATGTGCTGGCACCCACTCACAGATGTCCCCAAAGATGTCCAAATAAAACAGAAAACCCCCTGCAAATGAAGCTTAAGAAAACTGGCTTGGCTCCATGCTGGAAGTAACCCACCAAGTCTGGCACTGCTCAGTCTCTGTGCACCACGACAACAATTCTCTGTATAAAAACTGCGCTATGCATAAATGCCCCTTCATGCACATTGATTGCTATTTTATCAATTGTAATTGTGATTGTATTTTATATAGCCTCAGCACCATGTAACAATAACAATTTGAGCATACGGACAATTTAACATTTATGATGGGAGGTCTGCAGGAGGGATGTTACAGTCTGAGATCTGCAGCAGATCTGGCCAATTTGAGCATCTGTGGAATTTCCCTTGTTCCTTCTCGATTCTCAATTGGCAAGAAGTTATAAGAAACATTATTTAGATTTCCAGCAGTCAAGGAAGTTTTCACTGTCTTATCTCAGAGGAGATTTCTGGTTCTTTATACCTTCACTTCTGCACTGCTGTTCAAACTCTCCAAACTGCCTCACTATGATGCCACACCGTGGGCGAATCACGACAGAAGCTCAGTATTATATTAATGTGGCCTTTGATTAGAGGTGGGATGATCATACATAGGGAGATAGCTTGATTCCATATTTGTTTCCAAATCTTAATGGGAATATGAGAGTCTAGAAAGCAAAGAGAGGTGTGGTGTATATATTAATAATCTAATTCAGTTAATTAGTAATGCAAATAAAAATATTTTAATTGGTTTTAGGAGTAGGTTAGAAAAGTATATAATATTTTTGTTAAAATAAACTGCCAGTAACCAATACGTATGTTCATACAGTACCCAGAATTCAGTATCCTTTATTATCGATCATTTTTGCAGCTATTTTCCACTTCTTCTTCTTCAAAGGTCCAGGAGATTTTGCCCATTTGTAGTATATTATATTTAAAAATGTAAATTATGAGGGTAGACTGCCATGGTTGGGGTTTTTTATCTCTGGAAAAAAGGCTCTTGAAAGGGGACATGATTACTCTTCACAAGTACATTGGTATAAATACAGGGGATTTTTTGCCATAAAAAGTATCAACAGAACTTTTATTTGAAGCAATGTAGATGGTTCTTCACAGTAAGGGTGTGGAATTCCCTGCCGGATGATGTTGTGATGGCTGATTGTGTTAATGCTTGGATGATTTCCTGGACAAGCATAATATCCATGGCTATAGTGATACTAAAATCTGCAATTTGTATAGATATGGGTATATATAGGGGCCGATTCACCAAGGGTCGAATATCGAGGGTTAATTAACCCTTGATATTCGACTGGGAATTAAAATCCTTCGACTTTGAATATCAAAGTCGAAGGATTTTAGCGCAAATAGTTAGATCGAAGGAATAATCCTTCGATCGAATGATTAAATCCTTCGAATCTAACGATTCGAAGGATTTTAATCCAACGATCGAAGGATTTTAATCCAACGATCGAAGGATTATCCTTCGACCAAAAAAATTTAGGAAAGCCTATGGGGACCTTCCCCATAGGCTAACATTGAGTTCGGTAGGTTTTAGATGGCGAACTAGGGGGTCAAAGTTTTTTCTTAAAGAGACAGTACTTCGACTATCGAACGGTCAAATAGTCGAACGATTTTTAGTTCGAATCCTTCGGTTCGAAGTCGAAGTCGTAGTCGAAGGTCGAAGTAGCCCATTCGATGGTCGAAGTAGCCCAAAAACACTTCGAAATTCGAACTTTTTTTACTTCGAATCCTTCACTCGAGCTTGGGGAATTGCCCCATAGTGTACGTGAGTGTATGGAGGGGGTCAGTGTAAGTGTGTGTACACATGATGCTGGGTTTGGAGAGGTTGAACTTTATGAACGTTGGTCTTTTTTCAACCCATCTTAACAATGTAACTATGTAGGTTTTACCCTTAAGTGGGTTAACAACTATACACAGTGGGCTTCTTATAGGCAATCAATATGGCCTAACCAATTGCATATTTGCTTTCAGCATTATAACTGCACTAGGACATTTATTTATAATGACTACAAGTTATTGCACGAGGATAGACATTAAAAAGGTTTTTTATCATTCTTATACTCTGTTCATTCTTGTGAATAATGAAACTGTAATAGTTCAATACTGATTGGTTGAGCACATTTTCTAATACCAGTTGGGTGTTTGTATTTGTCTTTAAGTTGCATATGGCACCCAGAGTTCAACTGGTTTTCAAAATTCAATAACAGCTGCTAGGATTTGGTGAGCACTTGGTGGTCAATGGTAATGAGCAAATCTCTCTCATTTCCCTTTGCTGAAAAATGGCTGAAAAATGGCGGAAAAATTAGCGAAAAATCGTGAAATTGGAAAGTTCACGAAAAAACCCAAGTTTGTAGTTTGCAAACAGAAGCAAGAAACAATTCTTCAGTTTACATTTTTCCTTCACCAAAGGTAAGAAATCTTTCTGTTTGAATACTGCCCCCTTTCCAAAGGAAATTTTCAAACGTACGTATTCCCATTGAGTTTAGTAGCCTTTCATATAACATGGGGAATCCTTTTTTTATTTCATAAATGAATAGCACTAGTATTAATAATCTCATTTCAGTGCATTCACTTTCAACTGGCATGTTCGAGCCTTTATGAATAATTTCTGAATAATCTAATTACAGCTCCGGTGGCATTTGTTGAAGAGGGACATTCCAGTTTTGATATCATTTTGTTGTCACAGTATTTAGTAAGGATAATAATGGAGAATTAACAAGGCCCACAGTGAGTAGTATTTCTAATGTGCGATAATACATTCAAATGAGAGAATGATTGTGTGATTGTTACTCACCACTAGCTTTTGAGGATTCAGCATCATTTTCAGATTCCAAGCTGCTTATTTTCCTTATCTGAACAATGACAATGAATTGTTACTGTAAACAGAATAACAGGAACACTTGAGCTGCAGTTGTCATTATCAGTAGCTTTATAGAGCATGGATTCAACCAAACGTGGCAAAGCCCAGCAGAAACGTAAGGAAATGTATCTGGAGGTATGAATCAGAGCTTCTCACCTCCACTGGCATTGACCACTAGTAATGGGCGAATAAATTCGCCTGGCATGAATTTGCAGCGAATTCCCACGTTTCACAGCCGGCGAATAAATTCACGAATCTCCCGCGAAAATTTCCGATTTTCAAAATTTTTCAGTGAAAAAATTCGAAATGCTTGATTTTTTCGTGAAAACATTCAAATTGCTAGATTTTTTTGTGAAAACTACCCCCCTACCCTACATAGACCCCCTCCCTCCTCCCTAGCTGCTACACCGGGCAAATGCCCCTGTCTTTTCTTACCCCTCGGTGCAGTTTCTGTCCAGCGGAGTTCACGGCAGCCATCTTCTTCTCTTCAGTAATCTTTGGGAAGTAAGTGCCATATCGGCGCATGTGCAGTTGGAGCAATTTTCTTTTTCACGGCAACTGCGCATGCACGTTTTTGGGTCCATTGGTCAGAGCTGAGAAAATTCAATTTTTTTTAATACATTTCGGAGGTGATGCAGGGGATGAGAGTAGCCAGACAGCAAGGGAAAATTGCTGGCCAATGCTCACTGCCAAAACAGCCACGGGAGAACACTGGAGTGGTGATTAGCCAGGGTGGAGATGAGATACAGAAGGGCCGTAGAGGGGGTCGGGCCCTGGTGCGTGACGTGCAGCCGGGCCCCGCCCCCTCCGTACGGCCGCATTTGGCCGCATTTTCAGCGGCGAACGGACTGCCGGGGGGCCCTGAGGGGGTGCGGGCACTGGCCCGCTCGCACCCCCTGCTCCCCCGGTAGTTCCACCACTGCCAGTACTTGACATAGGCAGGCAGAGGCAGTATGTGCCTATCATTGCAACCTAGGCATGTGCCTCTTTTTCCAGCTCCTAGTTCTTGCTCTGTTTCACCCATGCCAATGATTAGCTCAAAATGTAAAGCCATGTGTTATGGCTGTGCCCTTCCAAACAAAATAGCAATAAGGAAAAAGGACCTGATTTTATACAAGAGCAGTCTTGAATAGGGTTCCTGACAGGAAGAAGTCTCCTTGATGGTTTTGTTTTTTACAGTAAGGCAAACAGCAAGGGCAGTGATTTTATAAGGACTGCTTATAAAATTGCTTAAAATCGCAGACGCAGATAGGGGGGCCGCATTTTAAAACGAAAATTCGGCTTTTCTAGCACAGAAAGCGCAGTTTTGCTCTCTGCGCTAGAAAACCAGAATTTCAGGTTTAAAAACCGGAAATTCGTCTCTTAAAGTTACCAAGAGCGGCTTTTTGCAGCCCCTGGTAACTCCTGGGGAGCTGCCGTCTGAGGCAGTGTCGGACTGGCCCAGCGGGACACCGGGAAAAAACCTGGTGGGCCCCGAACCTTAATGGGCCCCGTCGGACCAGACCCCTCGGATTGTACAAAAAAATGTTTTTTATGCACCGAGCTGTGCCATCTGCGTATGCGTGTGGCGCCATTCACGCAGGCGTGTAGGGGGGCAGGGGGGTAGGGGACTGGCCCTGGGCAGTAGTCCTGATGGGCCCCGGGCCCCCCAGTCTGACCCTGGCCTGAGGAAAGGTGCTCACCTTGCCTCATGGCAGAAACGCCCCTGGGACTGCTTACCAAAACCATTTAAAGGAAGAATTTAAACCCATCAAAAAAAAACAATATTGAATGTGGAGCTCAACTAACTACAATAAGGGGCCTATTTGTTCATCCCCCCTGGAAAAAAGACATCCTTCTCTTCAACTAAGGGATGGGGTTTCTCATACACCACCAAGTTCATAGGTTTTAGTGTGTGTTTGTGTGTGTGTTTGTTTGTGTGTGTGTATGCTTGACTTAAGGGAATCTAAAAGGAATTATTTTTCAGAGTGGTTCCTCTAATAAAGACAAATAAGACCTCCTTTTTTAACGAATAAGTGAGCATGCACAAAGTGGACATAATTACTAAATGCCCTTTGATTTGCTCTTCATCAGTTACTTCTGCCTCATTTGTCTCTTGGAATCTGCGAAAAATTCTGCCTTAAAGGGCATGTAAAGTCTAAAATAGAATAAGGCTAGAAATGCTGTTTTAGGTATACTAAATATAAATATGAACTTACTGCACCACAAGCCTAATCAAACAAATAATTTATGCTTTCAAAGTTGGCTACAGGGGGTCACCATCTTGTAACTTTGTTTATCTTTGCAAGACTAAGACTGTGCACATGCTCAGTGTGGTCTGGGCTGCTTAGGGATCGTCATAAACAAAGCTGCTTAAGTTCTGCATGGCTGTTAAGTAAGGCGGGGGCTTCCCCTGCTGTCTCAATTGCCTCTGTCGTAGGTATACATGTGTAACTAATTGAATTGCAAAACTGAATGCAACAACTATTTAGCACATGTTACTCATGGTCGATGTGTTGTTGCCAAAAAAAATACAAATCAGTTACAATATATTATGTGGAATGAGATAGATTGCTTATTAAATATGTGCATAATTTTACCATTGTGAGCACTCTTTCATGAAAGGATTCCATTTTTATATGTTAGTGGGCTTTTGTCTATTCTGTAATTAGGACAAGTCAATATTTCCAACACACGCTACCCATTAAATCCAGGAAGTTAGAACACTGTACTACACATAACCCCTATAGCTCTGTAATACCTTATTAATGTGTTTTTTAGCAGTTCTACTGAAAACAGCTGTTGTGCTATAAATTGTACTGATAACTGTCAGAGATAATGAAGCCCATATCTACAAGTTAGCCACAAGACTGAACTCAAATCAAGATAATGTTAGATTCATGATTCATATATATATATATATATACATATACAGTATGTATGTACACTGTATAAGCTCTTGGTGATTTAAAGGAGACAGAAAAAACTTTTAAGATTTTAAGGCTAAATGCAGATGCAGGATGCAGTCTTCATCAAGAATCAGTCATGGTGTTGTTGGATATAATAGAAAGGGTGACAAGAATAGGAAATATGATTTTTTATTACACAGTCTTCTCTGTCCATGCAGGTTTGTTGCCATTGCTACATGCTGGGCTCTCTTTAACATATATATCATGAAATGCTGGGGCTCATTTATCAAAACTGGGCAAATTTGCCCATGGGCAGTTACCCATCAGTGAATAGCTTTTTAAAGCCAGCTGCAAGCAGCACAATGAATGCAGCAATTTGATTGGTTGCCATGGTTTACTGCCCATGGGCAAATTTGCCCAGTGTTGATAAATGACCCCCACTGTGTCTTAAAGGAAAACTATACCCCCAAAATGAATACTTAAGCAACAGATAGTTTATATCAAATTGAATGACATATTAAAGAATCTTACCAAACTGGAATATATATTTAGATAAATATTGCCCTTTTACATCTCTTGCCTTGAACCACCATTTCGTGACTCTATCTGTGCAGCCTCAGAGATCACCTGACCAGAAATACTACAACACTAACTGTAACAGGAAGAAGTGAGGAAGCAAAAGGCAGAACTCTGTCTGTTAATTGGCTCATGTGACCTTACATGTGGTTTGTATGTGAGCACAGTGAATCTTACGATCTCAGGGGGCGGCCCTTATTTTTTAAAATGGCAATTTTCTATTTATGATTACCCAATGGCACATACTACTAAAAAAGTATATTATTATGATAATGATTTATTTACATGAAGCAGGGTTTTACACATGAGCTGTTTTACTCAGTATCTTTTAATAGAGACCTACATTGTTTGGGGGGTATAGTTTTCCTTTAAATTACTGGGGTGACTGGATCATAAATGCTGGGGCCACTGTGCTGAGAATTTTTAAGGCCTTGCTAGGCCCTGGGCAAAGAGACAAGTGGTGGGCCCCCAGTATTGTGCTACACGCTGTGCGGCAAAAATATTTAAGCCATGCCCACTTTTTGGCCACACACCTAAATGCAACAATTTTACTACAACACAACCCAGATGTGGAGAACTAGAGAAAAAGTAAAAGAGTAAAAAGATTGAATATGAGGAACTGGATTATTCACATCATTGTGGTCATTATCTATAATTGAAGGGGTTGTTTACCTTTATTTTAGTGTGCCATGGAATTCTAAGCAACTTTGCAATTGCCCTTTATTTTTTCTTTTATGTAGTTTTTTAATTACTTCCCTTCTTCTTCTGACTCTTCCCAGCTTTCACATGAGGGTCACTGACCTCCTCTAAAAAAACAAATGCTCTGCAAGGCTACACATTTATTGGCATTGCTGCTTTTTATTACTCTGCAAACTGGAGAACTGCTGAATTTAAAGCTAAATAACTCAAAAACCACAAAAAAATTAAAAATGAAAACCAATTTCAAATTGTCTCAGAATATCATCAGAACGCTTCATTATACTAAAAGTTACTTTTAGGGTCAGGCCACACAGGGCGTTTTGGGGAGATTTGGTCGCCCGGCTTCGGGCGACTTCGGAAAACGAACAGTTTTTTCATTTTAGCCGGCGCAGATTCAGGGAAGGCGTTTGGGGAGATTGGTCGCCGCAAAAATGATCCGATTAGTCGCCAGGCGACCAAATCTCCCCAAAACGCCCTGTGTGGACTTACCATTAGAGGGATACTATCATGGGAAAAATTTTTTTTTTTTCAAAATGAATCAGTTAATAGTGCTGCTCCAGCAGAATTCCATTTCTTAAAAGAACACACAGATTTTTTTATATTCAATTTTGAAATTTGACATGGGGCTAGTGACAATAAAATAATGATATTAACAATAGAATAATGAGAACACCCTATTCCATGACGGGTAATGGCTGGTATTTAGGACTATTAATTTAAATTAAAGATCAAGACCCCTTGTCCTGGTACATACAAAGGCCAGACCTAAGGCAGATAAAGGGGAAGGGAAGGCTGATGAAAGTGGTCTCATACAATGACGTGCTGACCAAAGGTCAAGACTCTGCAGACAGAAGTCAAACAACAGTTAGATACAGAAGTGTTGCTTCAGAACTGCAAACACCCATCCTGTCTCAAACTAGAAGACATATATTTTATGGTTTGTGTATATTGGAATCAGGGAAACATGAAATGATGTAACAGGTATTGCAATATTTACTATAGTAAGCTTACATGCCTTCTAATATTGAAGGAGGGCTTTTGACCATGTATGGTATTTCCGTGTACCCTTTAGTCTTATGGTAAATGCTCTGTAAAGGTATAAAAGCTTGTTGTAAGAGGAGTTTCTTTGGGAAGCTATCCTGTCACACTTAAGTACTATGCTGTGGTGTGGTTGTGACAACTTTCTAGGCAAAACTCTTGTCATGTTTGTCTTTGTCTAATAAATAACCTCACTTATTTGAATAGCCTTTTCTCTGAGTTTTGCTTTTATAAACGAGGTCTGAGTAATAAAATTACCAACACTAGACATATTGTCAATTTCCCAGCTGCCCAAAGTCATGTGACATGTTCTCTGATAACTTCAATCACTCTTTACTGCTGTACTGCAAGTTGGAGTGATATCACCCCCTCCCTTTTCTCCCCCAGCAGCCAAACAAAAGAACAATGGGAAGGTAACCAGATAGCAGCTCCATAACACAAGATAACAGCTGCCTGGTAGATCTAAGAACAACACTCAATTAAAAACCCATGTCTTACTGAGACACATTCAGTTACATTGAGAAGGAAAAACAGCAGCCTGCCAGAAAGCATTTCTCTCCTAAAGTGCAGGCACAAGTCACATGACCAGGGGCAGCTGGGAAATTGACTAAATGTCTAGCCCCATGTCAGATTTCAAAATTGAATATAAAAAAATCTGTTTGCTCTTTTGAGAAAAGGATTTCATTGCAGAATTCTGCTGGAGCAGCACTATTAACTGATGCGTTTTGAAAAAAACATGTTTTCCGATGACAGGATCCCTTTAAGGAGAACAGCCCCTTTAACAAAGCACCACCTAGAGAGTCATTATCAAAATCTGGAGCAAAGATTTTTGTGATTTGGTATTATTTGATTTAACTTCACTTTGGCACCAATTTCGTACCAACTTTCCCTTGTTAAGACTCCTACCCCTGGTTTTACTGATCAGGTGCATAGAGCAACCTGAACCATCAGCTTTATG